>NW_006203583.1:210612-211331 GCF_000334495.1 Tupaia belangeri chinensis
TTTGATTGGTCCCTGCCATGAGTTTTTTTGTTTTTAATTTAAATTTATTTATTTACATTCATTCACTGTACGTCATTACAACATACAAAATGAGATTTTCCATCTAGAGTACACTGTATATTGGCTCAATCAAGCACATCAATATACATGTTATCATCAAATAATTTTCCAATTCTTACGTCCTGCATACCTTGCTTTTTGTTTTGCCATCCCTGATTCCCCATCCCCCACCCTCTGCTATGTCCCATCCTCCTCCCACATTGTCCCTGGCATCCACGGTTGCCCTCCATGCCTTCCCCCCTCCATTCAATTGATCTGCCAATGAACTTAATTAGTGTAAATATATCCAATAGCTAGCACAGCTGACACATACCTATACATGAACCCAAGTCTGACTTTAGGCATAAACCCCAGTGAGTAGAATGAACATACTATAAAGTAGTACCCAGCTGTGCCCACACAGCTCACTGCAGTCGTCAAATATGCATTTTTTCTTCCAAAATGATACGAACAGTTTCACCATTTTTTTTTTATATTACCTAACATTCATTCCCTGAGCATCATCACAACATACTAAATGTGGTTTCCCATCTAGGATAAACTGCATAGTGGCTTAATCAAGCATGTTATCATCAATAATATTCCATTTCTACTTTCATACATATGTATACGTATATATATGTTTTTTATCCTATGTTTGACCCTCTGCCCTTTCCCCC
>NW_006203583.1:211704-223280 GCF_000334495.1 Tupaia belangeri chinensis
TTGTGGATGAAGAGGAGTTATTCTTTTCCCTTGGAGGAGAGGTATTTTCTTGCTTTCCCATATTTCTTGTGGTCCTGTGCTAATTTCTAGTCATCTGATGGATGGTGTGTTACTTTCTAATTCTTGAAGTTCAATATGAACATTCAGGAGCAAGCAGAAGGAAGGGATCTGGAATCTCTCTGTCATTCTGTTGTGACCACTTTGTGCAACAGATTCAGTAGATATTGAAGAATATGTTAACCCTAATAGTATTTGGATGTTTAGCTACAGTGCCCTTAGATCCATCTGTAAACACAGTAAATGGATATTGAAGAGTGAAGAGATAAGAAAAAGAAAATGAAAAAGAGAAAAACAAAAAAGAAACAGAAAAAAAAAGATGGAAAAAAAACCAAAAAAAGTTTAATTATTGTTTTTCTTTTAAAAAAGAGCAAAACATAGAAAACCATGTGGCACGCTACGTAAGAGCCATGAGGGATCTTCTCCTGAAGGCCTCGCCTCTCCTGCCTGGTTGGGAGGACCAGAGGGGATTATTAACAAGACAAAAGGTGGAGCTGAGAGCAAGAGAAAAACTTTACCTTTAAAAAATTTTTAAAAGGAAAAATTACAAAAAATGAGAATACAGAAGGAGTGAGAGACAGAGACAGAGACACAGATAGAAGGTCAGAAGAGCTCCCTACCACACTAGCTTGTTTGCTGAAGGCTGAATTATCAGTAGAAAAATCTTCATTTCTCTTGTATCCTGAAATGACTATTTTGCAGGAGCCATGAGGGATCTTCTCCTGAAGGCCTCACCTCTCCTGCCATGCTACCTTGTTTGCTGGAGGCTGAATTATCAGTAGAAAATCTTCATTTCTCTTGTACCCTGAAATGATGACCTGCCATGAGTTTTAAGCCACCAAGTCTGTGACTCAAATCACGTCGACTACATGGGAGTCCAGCGATATAACCACTACATCATCTGCTGCTCCTGATGCTTTTAAAGATCATTCTGTACTGTACCCTACAAAGTTGTTTAATGATTATAGATAAGTCACCAATTAAAATAAATATTTATTTTTATTTATTTATTATATTTTTATTTCAATTTCTTTTATACATTCAGTCATGTTATTTAGCTTGCAAAGTGAATATTGACAATAGTATAAAGTCCAGTTGACAATACTATAAAGTTATCTTCAACAGATTATAACCCATTTCTCTGTCCCATAAATGCCTTGCCTCTCTATTTTTCTCCTCAGTGTCCTTCCTCAGACTCTACTCCTTCACCCACCCTGTTCCCACACTATATCTGGTATTCACAACCATTTACTATCTTTCTATATTCTTTAGTCATTCAGTTTCAGTCATAGAGTGTGGACATTCAGTATATATTAAGTAGACATGCAATGTCTCTCCTTCATAGCCTGGCTTCCTTCATTCATTAAAAAGCCTTCTGGTTGATCATCTTTTTATGGGATAGCTGCTTGAGTTCCTTGTGTATTCTGGTTATCATTCCCTTATCTGATGTACAGTTTACAAATATATTTTCCCATTCTGAGAGCTGTTGACTCACACTAATTACTGTGTCTTTTGCCATGCAGAAACTTCTTAATCTGATGTAATTCCACTTGTCTATTTTTGGGATTATTGACTGTGCTTTGGGGGTCTTATTTAAGAAGTCTTTGCCTAACCCAATGTTAGCCAGAGTTACCCCAGTGTTTTACAACAGCAGTTTTATAGTTTGAGGTCTTAGGTTTAGATCTTTGATCCACTTTGAGTTGATTTTTGTCAATGGTGAGAGGTAGGGGGTCAGATTCATCTTTTTGCAGGTGAGTATCCAGTTTTTCCAGCACCACTTGCTAAAGAGGTTTTCCTTTTCCCACTGTACTGACTGGTACCCTTTGTCAAAAATCAGTTGGCTGTATGTTTGGGAATTTATTTCTGGGGTCTCTATTCTGTTCCATTGGTCCAGCTGTCTGTTTCTGTGCCAGTACCATGCTGTTTTGATTACCACAGCTTTGTAGTATATTTTTGGGTTAGGGAGTGAGATGCCACCCACTTCATTCTTCTTGTGTAGGATTGCTTTGGCAATACAAGATCTTTTATGATTCCAGACAAATTCTTTGATTATCTTTTGTAGATCTGTTAAGATGTCTCTGGTACTGTGATTGAAATTGCATTAAATATGTAGATTAATTTGGGTAGAATTGCCATTTTGATTATATTAATTCTTCCAATCCAGGAACATGGGATATCCTTCTACTTTTTTGTTTCATTTTAAATTTCTTCTTTTAGCTATTCATAGTTTTTATTGTGGAGGTCTTTAACTTCTTTGGTTAGATTTTGGTTAGATTTATTCCTAGGTATCTTGTACGTTTTGTGGCTATTGTAAGTGGAATTACTTTCTTCATTTCTATATCAGTCTGCCTACTGTTTGTATATAGAAATTCTGTAGATTTCTGTATGTTGATTTTTGTATCCTGCAACTTTACTGTATTCATGTGTTACTTCCAGGAATTTTTTTATGGATACCATTGGGTCTTCTATGTATACAATCATGTCATGTGCAAATAGAGATAGTTTCATCTCTTCTTTTCCTATTCGAATTCCTTTTATTTTATTCTCTTTTCTGATTGTGTTGGCAAGGACTTCCAGTAGTATATTGAAAAGGAGTGGACAAAGTGCACATTCTTTTCTTGTACTAGTTTTCAGTGGAAAAGCTTTCAGCTTTTAGAGAAAACAAAGAGCATAAGCTTTGATGTCAGTCCACTATTTATCTCTGCAATTTTGGGAAAATTATTAAGCACCTCTTAGCTTCATTTTTTCATTTATATCAATAAAATGAAGTGGTTGGGTCAGCAGGTAGTGTGCTGGTTAAGGCACTGGACTCACATGGCTGACTTCATGGTTCAAGTCCTGGCCCTGCAGCTTTAAAAACACATTGGGCACGTGTTCATGTGTGTACAAAATCTCAAGAGAAGAATACAGGAGAAGAGATTGCAGCGTGGCCATTCCCCCAGGGTGCTGCTTTCTCACTTTGTCTCTGTCTTTGTCTTTTTGGTGAGTTCATGTGCCTTATAGCATAAACCTAAAAAAGAAAAAAAATCAAATGGTTCTTACCTTTAAGGATTGTCATGAGGAGTAAATGAGGTATTGCCTAAAGTGTTTACCATAGTGCTTGGGACATTGTAGTCCCTCAGTAAATGGCTAGGTAGCTACTATTAGTAATTCTGACTATATTATTTAAGTTGTAGGAATTTATATTTTTCTAGGAAAAAAATGGATCTACTAAAGACTACTAAATATTTTTTGTTCAGGGGCATAACAAGACCAAAGCAATTTGAATGATACAGTGGTATAAAGCATTTGTGGAGTGGGAGGAACATGAGAAGGGGGGGGGGAGAATTGAAGGAAAAAAAGTAAAAAGTGGGATGAGCATGAGAAGGGGGGGGGAGAATTGAAGGAAAAAAAGTAAAACATTTAATGGACACAAAAATGGAAAAATTATCTGTTGATGATAATGTTTATAGTATGAACTAATATATAGTATATTCGTGCTGGGGGAATTAATTTTATATGCTTTAAAAGTATATAGTGCTTGAAAGTAAACAATAACATAGAAAATAAAAGAAAGGGAAAAAAAGAATTTGTGAAGAGAGAGGAGACTAGATACAAAAATTCCAATTAGGGACCAGCAGTTAGCGTAATGGCTATGTCGCTGAACTCCCACGTAGTCGACCGCAGTTTGAGTCCCGGACCTGGTGGCTTAAAAATCACGCCGGGTGTGTTTGTGCATGTGCCCAAGATCCTGAAAGGATAATGGAGGAGAAGGGATTGCGGCATGATCATCCCCTCTGGGGAGTGATTTCTCGCTTTCTGTCTCTCTGTCTCTCTCTGTCTGTCTGGTGAGCGCACTCGCCCTATAGCAAAAACTGGACTCCCAAAAAAAAGAATTCCAATTAGAAAACGTCTTCAATTATTTGACTGTGAAATAATGACCTTTATCATGGTGGAGGCAAGAAAGTTATAGGAAGAAAGACATTTACATCAACTTGCATGATTGGATGAAGGGGATAAAAGAGTGAAAAATTTTCCAAGATTAGAGTGTAAGATTCTTGAACCCAAGAGTTAGTTGTATGTCAGTTCTCTCTGTCTTAAAATTTTTTTTTATTATTTCTGGGACCAGCAGTTAGAGTAATGGCAATGTTGCTGGACTCCCATGTAGTCGACCAGAGTTTGAGTCCTGGACCCAGTGGCTTAAAACTCACGCCGGGCGCATGTGCGTGTGTGCCCAAGATCCTAAGAGGAGAATGGAAGAGAAGGGATTGTGGTGTGGCCATTCCCCCTGGAGGGGTGATTTCTCACTTTCTGTCTCTCTGTCTCTCACTGTCTGTCTGGTGAGCGCATGTGTCCTATAGCAAAAACCTCTCCCCCAATTTTTTTTTTTTTATTATTTCTTTTAAAAATATTTTTGCTATAGGGGGCATGTGCTTGGCAAATAGAGACAGAGAGAAACAGAAAGTGAGAAATCATTGCCTTCTCTGTTCTTCTCTCTGGATTCTGACATGCATGCACATGTGCCTGGCATGATTTTCAAGCCACCGGGTCCAGCCATGTGGCATCTATCTGCCTTAACCTCTAACACTACCTGCTGGCCTGTTAATTCTCTTTATTCCCAGTGCTTAGCACATAGCCTGTACTGCAGCCATCAATAAATGTATGAGTTAAAAGAATGAGCAAGTGAATGAGTGAAAGAAAAATGATTCCGAGGTTATGAGTAGAGGTTGCTAAAAGAGTGGCAGTTGCCACTGACCAATTCAGTCTTTTTTGGAATGCTTTGGTATCTATGCACTCTTTACTCATCACACTTAAGTATGGATAGTATAATAAAAATCTGTATTATATATATATTAATAAGTATGGCTAAAGGGATAGTTTTAGCCTAGGGATTTTTGATTGTGTATATTTTAACTTGATGAGAGATGTACACAGATGATATACATATGAAGTGTGTTCTTTTTGAGATTGCTAAAGAAATAATGAAGAAAATAAAGAAATAAAACTAAAAAATTTCTCTAGTTTTATATCTATATAATTCTACTTCCTCCTTTTTTTCCATTTTAGGAGAAACTGGAGTAAAATTACTTGTATTTTAGACCAATAACTTTTATAGAAAACTCAACTTTTTGGTTTTTGAAAATGAAGGAATTTCTTTTATGATCAGAGATTCGCTCTTATCCAAAGGCGACTGTTTGCTGTCGATCTGTAGGTCATAGCCTGAAACAATTTACTAAAAGATCCCAGTTCTCTTAAAATTTAAATTCACTCCAAGGTCTTATTCATATTTTCTAAACAACAAAAAGAAACCCATGCACATTGATATCTGGCTATGGAACTGGGATAGTTTGGATGTGGTTTGTCCTCCAAAGGTTCACATGCTGGAAGCTTGGTCCCAAAGTAATGGTGTTTGGATCATGGGGGCACTGCCTTATGAATAGGTTAATGGTGTCTTGTGGGAGGCAGTGAGTTCTGGCCTTTTTCTCCAGAATGGGTTAGTTCCTGTGAGAATGAGTTGTTTTAAGAGTAAGTGATGGGGCCAGCGGGTGGCGTGTTAGTTGAAGTGCTAGATTCCCACATGGACAACCATGGTTCGAGTCCCATATCTGGTAGTTTGCTTTCTCACTTTCCTTTGCTCTTTCTTTCTCCCTCTCTCTAGTGAATGAATGTGCACTATAGCAAACAGAATAATAAAAAATAAGATTAAATAAATAATAATTAAAAAAAGAGTAAATAGCTGCCTGCACGCTTCTTTCCACATGCCTGACTTCCTTCCTGCTCCTGTTATTCCTGTGTTGCTGTAGCACCTCAGACTGGCCTGATACTGGCCTTTGGACTTTCCAGTTACCAGAATGGTGAACCAAATAAATCTCTATTTTTTTTTTTTTAAGTACCAACTCTTGGGTGTTTATGTTTAGTAATAACCGACTAAAACAGGCATTTAGTTTAATTTGTTTTGTTTTTAATTTGCTAGAGGTACATGTGCTCATCAGAGACAGAGAGACAGAGAGATGGAGAAAAGGACAGGTGTAGTTCTGGGTCCTCAGTGTAGTGATAGCCTTCCTTCCAGCGTACTACCATTAAACAGATTCAGCTCTTGAAGATCTCAGTCTCGATATTTATATTCACCACAAAGAGACTTTAGTTACCCAACTAAAGCTCTCCCAGGGAGAGTTTGAGCAGTTTTATGAGAAGTTCATATAATAAGTTTATGTTACCAGATCCCCCAAGGAACTGAGACAAAATTTCTCAAAAATGGAGAAAATCAAATCATTGTCTGAGCATCCAAGATGGTATCAGATCTTTGGGGAATTACCACTACTTCCACAAAATTATGGGCCGTGGAATTCCTCATCACTAGTTTGTCAGTTTTGTATTGTTGCATACAAATCACCCCAAACCACAGTGCCTTAAAATAATTCTTTTTATTTGTATTCTGTGGGTTAGCAATTTGAGATGAGCTTACCTGGGCAGTTCTTCTACTAATGTCATTTAGAGTCACTCATTTGTCTTGGTCATCTAATGACTTGAATGGGGTTCAATAGTCAAGGAGGTTTCACTCACTTATCTGACATTTGGTGTTGATTGTTTGCTGAGTTCATTTCCATAAGCCTTCCATCATCAACTAGGAGAGTTCAGGTTTTTTCACATGCCATCCTTGGTTTCCAAGAGGCATCTTGAGGTCTAAGCTTAGAAGTTTGATAAGTCGTATCTACTGCACTCCATTGTTCAAAGCAAGTCACAAGCCATGGCCAGACTTAAAGGTAATAGAAATAGATTCTGTCCCTATAGGAGGAACAGCAAAGTCATGAGTATACAGGGATAAGAGGACTTGTTCTGGGCATCTTGCAAACAGTCTGCCATGCCTGGGATCTATCTGTATTAAAAACCAAACAACAAAAACAAACTTTTGAGCGTTTATACCAAACATCCAGCCATGAAGAAAGCTGAATTGTATGGTCCTTGTAAGAAGTTAGAAGCCAAAATATGACTCTTAACATTTCTGTAATTAGGGGCCAGCAATTGGCATGACTGTTAGGATGTTGGACTCCCACAGGGCCCTCTGTAGTTCAAGTCTGGACCTGGTGGCTTGTTTTCTCACTTCTTCTCTCTCTCTGGTGAGCCCTATAGCAAATTAAAATAATAATAATAAAAATAATAAATAAGATTAAGTAAATAATTCTTTAAAAAATTCTATAATTCACAGGACAGTTATACATAAGAACAGAAAGCATCCTGGATTGAGATCAAGGGAGAATGAATTATAGACCCAATCTTTTCACCAAATTTCTCTGTAAATTTTACAAAGCAATGAACTTCCAAGCCTTAGTTCCCTGGTGGGTCAAATAAAGAAATATATAAATCACATAACTGTCATGAAGAAGAGCTCTGTAAACTGTAAAAATGTTATAGAAATAAAAAATTATTAAAAATAATTCAAATCATGAAATCTTGTTTTTCTGCTCTCTTCTAGTTATGCGGTTTGAACTACAGAATAATCCCAGTCTTACATAGCTACAAAAGATATGTTTTTACAAAAATTTTCTTTCATCTAAATGTTTTTTGATGATTTGCCAGTGAATGTAGTGCAATCTATGGTTTTTCTAAGTGTACAAAAATGTGCGAAATTAAAATACCCAAGAGGAGAGTAATTGGATGTATCCATCTGAGGAAAAAAGGAAAATGGGTGGAAAAGAAAATGAGCTTAAAAGCAGAAGAAAGACTGTGTCTTTTAGACTGTGTAAGAATAATTAGGTGAGATTCCACTGTGTGGACAGCTTTAAGAGAAAATTACTTGAAATGTAGACTGTGTGCCAAGTTAGGTATGAAAGCTGAACACAGCTCACTTTCAGGAAGTAAAAGAAAAATTTCTCTTAAATGCTATAACTAATTTTGTGACAAATAGAAAAACACCAGATTTTAGTACTTCCAGAAAGGAAGGTAGAATGGGTAGAATCAATAATGACTAGGATAGCCTTGTGGGGTCATTTTAGTAAATAGACGAGAATGTGTATATATTCTCCAGAATTTTATAACCTCTATTGGTCTCTTGCAGCAGATATATCTATGGCACACCCCACAACATCCCATTGCCCACCACTGACTCCTGGAGAACACTCCTGGCCAGTGTTCTACATCAAGTATACACTGGACATCCATTTCTATGTCTGTGTCTATTAACATCCAGAAGTAGGAGGACAATGATTATTTCCTAGAGTGATCCTCAACCAATGGGAATAGGATTTGGTGGAAAAAAGGAAGGCCTCAGCCTCTCAGTGCTCTAGAGCAGGGGCTGGCAAATTTTAGCCTGTGAGCCAAATTTACCCCAACTATTTTTGTGAGTTAAGTTTTACTGGAATTGGGGCCAGCAGGTGGTGTGGTGGTTAAGCTGCTGGACTCCCACATGGCCAACCAAGGTTCTTGGTCCTGGACCTGGTGGCTTGCTCTCTCACTTTCCTTCTCTATCTCTATTGGTCAAATTAAAAAATAATAATAATAAATAAAATAATTCTTTAAAAAAAGTTTCACTGGAACAAAGTCATGTCCATTTATTTACATATTTTTTTTTTTGGAAAGGTTTTTTCATTATAGGGCGTGTGCGCTCGCCAGACAGAGAGAGAGAGACATAGAGACAGAAAGCGAGAAATCACCCCCAGGGGGGATGGTCACGCCGCAATCCCTTCTCCTCCATTCTCCTCTTGAGATCTTGGGCATGCACGCACACGTGCCCGGCGTGAGTTTTAAGCCACCGAGTCCGGGACACGAACTGCGGTCGACTACGTGGGAGTCCAGCGACATAGCCATTACACTAACTGCTGGTTCCCCATTTATTTTCATATTGACAATGGCTGCTTTCAAGTTACCATGGCAGATTTGAGTAGTTGCAAAAGAGGCCACATGGCCTGCAAATGGAAAATATTTCATATCTAGTCCTATATAGAAGCAATTGGGTTTTAGGAAAAATCATGACACATTTTTGCATAGAAAAAAATAGGAAAATACATTATGACTTTTCTAACAACTTGAGACTTGCCAACTTCTGCTCTAATAGGCCAATTCTGAGGCATATTAGCCAGGCAATTCTGCATGGCTCCTTAGTGTCCCCAGCAGGATTAAGACCCAGATATCCACAGTGATAATCAGCACTTAAATCCACATTTTATTGGCTTTTGCTCTTTCTCACTTTCTGCCCTTCACTTTTGTTTTTCTAGGACCACTTTCCAAATAAACTACCAGTACCTGAGACCTTGTTGGCTTTGTGGGAAATACAAACTGAGATCTCAGTGCCCATTGGTTGTTCTGTTTCATGTTGCACTTATGAGATCTTGCCCCATTATTTACTTTGTGACAAATCACACATGCCATGCATAAAACTGAGCACAAACATATGACCTATCATGGAAACGAATGTTCTAAAAATAACTTTTATCTTGCTTGTATTTTCTACAAAATAGAAGTGTGTTTCAGGGCCGGCAGGTGGCATGGTAGTTAAGGCACTGGACTCTCAGCTGGCCAACTGCAGTTTGAGTGCTGGACCTGGTGGCTTGCTTTCTCACTTTCTTTCTCTCTCTCTGTCTGTCTTTCTATGGTCAAATTAAAAATAATGGCAAAAATTAAATAAATAAATTTTTAAAAAATAGTAAATTTGTTTCACTATATTTCATTTAAAAAATAGTCTGGTTATGATCAATTAAACCGATTTCAATATAGACCTTAAGAACTATTTGCCAGTTATGAAACCATAGGTCTGTGAGTAGCCACAAGCCAAAATGACATAGGCTTGGGATGGATGCAAGGGGCCTTGATCAGATTGCCTGACTATGTAATTGTTCAGATTCTATAGCTGAAATATGGGAATAGAAACTCTTTTTTTCTTGAGAGATTTTTGCTATAGGGTGAGTGTGCTCACCAGAGAGAGACAGAAAGTGATAAATCATCCCCCAGAGGGGGTGGCCATGCCACAATCTCTTCTCCCCCATTCTCCCCTCAGGATTTTGGGCATGCACACACACTTGCCCAGCGTGAGTTTTGAGCCATTGGTTCAGGTACTTGGACCACAGTTGAATATGTGACAGTCCAGTGATGTAACCATTATGCCAACTGCTGGCCCCCTAGGAACTCTTGATTTGTAAAGTAAAAAATGCATTGAATTCATCCTGAAACGAACACATGGAATAGAATAAGGGGATAAAACAATAAAGAAACAGAAAATTGCCTTTAAGATAAAGGAGGAAAACAGAAGCAGAGCTAAAACTCAGCAATAAGGTGAAGCTGCAAAGCACTACAGAATATCCCTTCATTTCCACATTGCATAAAATAGGAATCCTTGCATAATAGCAACAAATACTAACATTGAAATGAATGTAAGTAGTTAATCAAAGTCCTTCCTGTATCTTTAGATCAACCTCTTCCTTCAGTTATGACTGATGACATCATGGTCTCGTTAGGCATGATTTCAGATCATCTCCTGCTTAATGCTTTACTGTTTGTATTCTACCTCTTTGATGACTCCTTTTTGGTTTCTTTTGGCAGATTATTTTTCCTGATTTTTGTTTTTAACTCTTGATATTCTCAGGGCTTATTCCTTACCTTTCTGGTTTTTATTTTCATGCTACACAATTTTCTTAGTCATGGCTTAATGGCCATTTCTATGTTCCTGATCTACAAAATAAATAACTTCAGGCTGAATCCCTCACCCTCAGATTTGTTTAGCCAACTGCTTACTTAATATCCAGACCATAAACCAAAAGATCATTAAAAAAATTACTTATTAAAATATATTTATGATTATAATTTTAAAATTTACTATAGGGCACATGTGCTCACAAGAGAGGGAGAGGAAGAGAGAGAAAGTGAGAAAATAAGCTGCCAGACGTAGGACTCAAACTGTGGTTGGCCATATAGGAGTCCAGCGACTTAACCACCATGCCATCTGCTAGCCTCCCCAAAAACATCTTAAATTGAACTCTTCATCTGTAAATCTACCAAGTCTCTTCTCATATTCCCTCTTCTCTCATTCCCACCACCAGTACAATCACCTAGACCAAAAGCCTGGAAATTGCCTAAACTTCTTTTATTTTACCCTTCTAGTCAAATGGTCACATGTCCTAAATATGTTTTGAATTATTCTCCTTCTCTGTTTCTATTGCCATTGTATTAATTTTGAGCTTCATTGTGCCTCCTTTGTATTACTGAAATAATCCATCTGCTGATCTCTCGGTCCTCAGTCTCTCCCCATTCAACTCTTTCTTCACAAAGCCACCAAAGTCATCTAAAATTTCCCAGTCAGAATTTGGATCAGGGAAACAGAAACCACATGAAGTGTCCCCCACCCCCTTTTTTTTTTTTGCCATAGGTTACATGTGCTCATGGCAGAGAGAGAGAAATGGCGAGAGGGAAAGTGAGAAATCATCTCGCAGGGGGGATGGCCATGTGGCAATTCCTTCTCCTCTAGTTTTCTGGGATTTGCGGCATGCACATACCCATGCGTGGTGCAATTTTTTTTTTTTTTTTTTTCTATTGGGCCCATGAGCTCGCCA
>NW_006203583.1:223365-272058 GCF_000334495.1 Tupaia belangeri chinensis
TGAGAGAGAGAGGAAGTGAGAAAGCAAGCCACCAGATTCAGGACTTGAACCCTGGTCGACCATGTGGGAGTGTCCAGCGCCTTAACCACCATGCCACCTGCTGGTCCCAAAAGAGAATATTGGTTTTATTATTATTTGAAAATACTAAAATATAGTAGTGTGAAATTTCTTTTTTTTTTTTTTAGAGGTTTTTACTGTAAGGCACATGTGCTCACTAGAAAGACAGAGAGAGAGACAGAAAGCAAGAAATCACCCCCGAGAGGGATGGCCACGCCACAATCCCTTCTCTTCCATTCTCCTCTCAGGAACCGGGGCACGCACACACATGCACCGGCATGAGTTTAAGCCACTGGGTCTGGGACTCGAACCGCACTGGACTACATGAAAGTCCAGCGACATAGCCATTACACCAACTGCTGGTCTCAGTGGTGTGAAATTTCAAACAAAATGACTAAAATGTTTTCTGTTGTGAAATATTTTTAATTCAAATATGGATGATTTAATTCCTTTTTAAATTTTTTAATCTGTATTAATTTCTATAGGAAAAATGAACAACTGTATTTTGTATGATACTTAAATTTGTAATGGTAATTATTTTCTAAATTATCTCTAATAACATGAAGTTGCATAATTTTCTAAGAAGCCTTTTAAGTCATTGAAACATCCAACTTTTTTTTATCTGAAAGAAATAAAAACACCTGCCTTCACCCTTGAAGGACCCATAATCTCATGGAAAAGATTGACTAGTGGCAGATTATAACCTAGTATGATCAATGCTACAATGTAAGGGAGGTATTTAAACATCACTATTTTAGGAACTGATAATCTAGGTTGTATCTTCTGATATACTGCCTTAGCACACTTACCTGCCCTTATTAAACTACTCTATATCCTATGTGGCAATTACCTTTTTCAAATCTGTCTTTTTTTTTAGTTTTTATCATATATATATATTGCCATGAAGCACGTGTCCTTGCCAGAGGAAAGAGACAGAGAGAGAGGGAAAGTGAGAAATCATCTGCCAGTGGGGATGGCCACACTGTAATCCATTCTTCTCTCAAAATTTTGGGCACCCACACACTCACACTCACATTCAGAGTATTTTTCAGGCCATGGTTCTGGTACTTAAACCATCGAATTGGACATATGGGATCCAGCATCTTAACCACCATGCCACCTCTGGCCCCCTAGGAACTCTTGATTTGTAAAGTAAAAAATGCATTGAATTCATCCTGAAACGAACACATGGAATAGAATAAGGGGATAAAACAATAAAGAAACAGAAAATTGCCTTTAAGATAAAGGAGGAAAACAGAAGCAGAGCTAAAACTCAGCAATAAGGTGAAGCTGCAAAGCACTACAGAATATCCCTTCATTTCCACATTGCATAAAATAGGAATCCTTGCATAATAGCAACAAATACTAACATTGAAATGAATGTAAGTAGTTAATCAAAGTCCTTCCTGTATCTTTAGATCAACCTCTTCCTTCAGTTATGACTGATGACATCATGGTCTCGTTAGGCATGATTTCAGATCATCTCCTGCTTAATGCTTTACTGTTTGTATTCTACCTCTTTGATGACTCCTTTTTGGTTTCTTTTGGCAGATTATTTTTCCTGATTTTTGTTTTTAACTCTTGATATTCTCAGGGCTTATTCCTTACCTTTCTGGTTTTTATTTTCATGCTACACAATTTTCTTAGTCATGGCTTAATGGCCATTTCTATGTTCCTGATCTACAAAATAAATAACTTCAGGCTGAATCCCTCACCCTCAGATTTGTTTAGCCAACTGCTTACTTAATATCCAGACCATAAACCAAAAGATCATTAAAAAAATTACTTATTAAAATATATTTATGATTATAATTTTAAAATTTACTATAGGGCACATGTGCTCACAAGAGAGGGAGAGGAAGAGAGAGAAAGTGAGAAAATAAGCTGCCAGACGTAGGACTCAAACTGTGGTTGGCCATATAGGAGTCCAGCGACTTAACCACCATGCCATCTGCTGGCCTCCCCAAAAACATCTTAAATTGAACTCTTCATCTGTAAATCTACCAAGTCTCTTCTCATATTCCCTCTTCTCTCATTCCCACCACCAGTACAATCACCTAGACCAAAAGCCTGGAAATTGCCTAAACTTCTTTTATTTTACCCTTCTAGTCAAATGGTCACATGTCCTAAATATGTTTTGAATTATTCTCCTTCTCTGTTTCTATTGCCATTGTATTAATTTTGAGCTTCATTGTGCCTCCTTTGTATTACTGAAATAATCCATCTGCTGATCTCTCGGTCCTCAGTCTCTCCCCATTCAACTCTTTCTTCACAAAGCCACCAAAGTCATCTAAAATTTCCCAGTCAGAATTTGGATCAGGGAAACAGAAACCACATGAAGTGTCCCCCACCCCCTTTTTTTTTTTTGCCATAGGTTACATGTGCTCATGGCAGAGAGAGAGAAATGGCGAGAGGGAAAGTGAGAAATCATCTCGCAGGGGGGATGGCCATGTGGCAATTCCTTCTCCTCTAGTTTTCTGGGATTTGCGGCATGCACATACCCATGCGTGGTGCAATTTTTTTTTTTTTTTTTTGCTATTGGGCGCATGAGCTCGCCAGACAGACAGAGAGAGACAGAAAGATAGAAAGTGAGAAATCACCCTCCAGGGTGGATGGCCATGTCGCAATTCCTTCTCCTCCATTCTCCTCTCGGGATCTTGGGCACGCACGCACATGTGCCCGGCGTGAGTTTAAGCCACCAGGTCCGGGACTCAAACCACGGTCGACTACGTGGGAGTCCAGTGATATAGCCTTTACTGCTAACTGCTAGTCCCTGTAGTGCAATTTTCAAGCCACCAGGTCTATGACTTGAATGACCATGTAGGAGTCAGCACCTTCACCCCCACACCACCTACGGTCCCACCACATGAAATATTTTAAGCAGGGATGCATTTAATACTGCTAACCAGGGCTTATAAAATATTGGAAAGGTTGTAAGACTGTAGGCCAGAAAAGGCCACCAATGACTCTGAAGTCTACCAATAGCTCTACACTGCATCAGTAGCTTTCTGAGCATAACAAAAGCAATTGTTGTTTCCCAGGTCAAGGAATTTAGAAGATCACTACTTATGTTGTACCAAACTGGGTGCTTCTTACACAGCAGAACAAGAGAAACCTTATGTCTGTTGAAGCTCACACATCTGCTCGGTACTGTTGGAAGAACAGCAGTGGCCTTTGATTTTCTTATACCTTTTAAGTCTGGCAAGATTCCAAGCTGGTGGACTTTAAACTGGGAAAAAGGATCTGCGAAATGTATTCCCAGATTTCCAACTCCTGCATTATAGCATGGAAGTAGGAGAATGGCTAGGAGGACTGCAGATAATTGGGCACTCTCTTCGTCCATCACTTGTATGATAAAGTCCAAACCGTTCAACAAAGACAAACCATAGCCTTCATGAGTGGATGCTTTGCTACTTCTCTAATCACTTCTCCTTTCTTCCTTGGTGCTGACCTTATTGAATTACTTACTTGCCGTTAGTGACTCCATAGTTTCATGCCTGCATACCTTTGCGAGTGCTGCTTTCCAGGTCAGGAAGTCTCCTCCTCAACCCTCCACCCGTGGCTTTCCTGATAAACTTATCTTTATCTTTAAGATAAAGATAATGCAAAGATTGCCCCTTTTGTGAAGTTTCTTTATTATCCATTGTTGCAGAGTTGACCCTCTCTTGTGGCATGATTACACTTGGCACCCATCTCTTTATTTAGTAGATACATTTGTTTATACGCCTGATTCTGTCCTGCCTAGTTTTTGGCTTTAAATAGATGCTTGATTCATGAGGAAAGAGTTAAGTAGATAAACGTTTCTGGAAGGCACTGTGCCTTAAGGTCATAGCATCAACGAAATTGCTTACATGAAACAAGGAACCAGGCTGTAATAGAGTTAACATTTGCCTAAGTCTCCTATGGAAAACAGTATTATATAGGTAGGTGTCAGCTGTGTTCTTATTCACAGCCTGTATTTTTCATCATATCTGAATGATTATTCAGCAGCTGCCAACATTTCTACATCCCAAATATCTTTTTCGAATGGATTCTGAATTTGGAAATGGTGTTGGATCCTGGCTGATTACTATTTGACTTAGAAAAAAATTCACTCATGTAGGATGCTTGCTTGCTTTGTTAGACTGTGAAATTTTTGAGGGAGGAAATGGTGATAGGGTTGGGGATGGGAAAGGGAAAGCTGGCCATCTTTTTAAGCAGAGAATGAGGAGGAGTGAATTGGTTTCCTAGGAGATAAGGCTTTTCTTTATTTAAAGTTTTCCCACAGAAAGATTTCTGCACTGGTGTCTTCTTCTTAGTCATAGAGTGCACCATCAAAGATGCAGCTCAGAATTGCTTTCTATCAGCTGTTATCAAAAGTGAACTGAATATTCTAGCCTTTGGTCTTTACTTTCTCTGCTAGAGTCTAACAAAGATGATTAATAATACTAATTGCAAGAGGCATTTTAGTTATTTAATCACTTAACCACTAGGGTAGACGCCTCTAAAAGCAGGTCACTGGTAGACAAGCTCGTGTCTTGTTCAGACAGTCTCTAAAATGCTACCCCCACTCTGCCTTTGAGCCAGTTCCTCCTCCCAGGTTTTCTCAGATTCCCTGAAAGGAAGGGAGCACAAGAGAATCTCTCAATTCAAGGACTTTATTATCAATATCATCTCTCTTCCCAGGGGTCTCTTGGCTTCAGAGAAATGAAAAATAGCTTATTAAAAAGAGATTGTAATTCTGTCTCCCTGTCTGCATGTGATCAGGCAGAGCCAAATTCTTTTGTACACAGCTTTTTTTTTTTTGTCTTGGTCAATTGTAGTTAACTGAGACTATTCTAGGTAAAAACACACACTCCAGCCCCTCAGCACTTTCCTCACCTCTAGTGATGATTACTCTTCCCCAAGGTCAAAGGAAGTCTCTGTTGACAGCACTGCAATATTGCGCTAATGGCCTACACATGTCTGATTGTCCAACCTACAGCTCTCTTCTCTGAGGACTGATAACCACCTTGCCTTGCCATGTTCTCCCCTTTCCTCCTTGCCTCCCTTCACCTTTGTTCTGAGTGCCTGAGCTTTTAGTAGTCATTTATTCAACCGAGGTTCAATTCTAAATCATGCTGGGGCATGTAACTCTCCTTCCCAGTGAACTTTTACACCTGTTTCTGTCTGAACTGGGTTCATGAATGCAGATGTTAAGCCCAGAGCTATGCGGTAGCTATTCAGAGGCCTGGGGAGGAGGGGAAGAGGGACTGAGCGAGCACATAGCATGTAGACGTGTGGTGCTGAGACACTGAGACACCAGGGGAGTATCATGCCTGGGTTCTCGCCGTCCTGTGGTTCCAGTCCTTCCCTCAGAAGGCAGTCACCTGGCTTTTTATGTTAAACCAGGTTACAGTTACATTTTGTTATTTATAATCAAAAGAAGTTTGAGAAAGATGATCAGGCATTAGTTACTTGTCCTCTGTATCAAGGCACTGGGATAAGGAAGGCAAATGAGAATGCTCAGAGAAGCAACATGACCTTAATGACAGATCGCTATGGAGTGTGTGTGTGTGTGTGTGTGTGTGTGTGTGTGTGTGTGTGTGTGTGAGAGAGAGAGAGAGAGAGAGACATACACACAGTGTGCACATATGGACATATGACGAGACATTTACTGCAGCTTATACAAATTCCTCAGTGAATGTGTTCTATTGTTATTGTCACTGATATTTCATTTCAGAGTCACACTGAAAACAGAATACAGAGATCTTCATAGAGTAAAAGATAGTGGTCAGTGCCAGTCCTGCCAAATTCCTCCCCTTCCTTCCTTCCTTCCTTCCTTCCTTCCTTCCTTCCTTCCTTCCTTCCTTCCTTCCTTCCTTTATTTTTGGACTATGGACTAATAAAGCAGAACTTGACTGCTTTTACTTTAGAAAAAGCGTTATGTAAGCAGGGTCATGTCCAGACCCTTGTGCAGAAAATTTGGTGAGGAAGCTGCACCCTTTAGTTACCCTCCAAGTTCTGACTTCCTTACTTGGGAGGAAGGAGGAGAGTACATGAATATTCCCATAGGGCCAGCCTAGGTGGGACCTGGGGTACCTGTAACACATTATTTGCCATGGAAATTATTATTTCTTGCAAATGAAGCAGAATTTCTGCAGTTTCCCCAGCTAAGGAGAACCATAAAATTTCTTTTGCATGGGCTTTCCAGCTACCCCCCATCATCCTATCTCTGTCTACTCTAAGGCACCTTTTGCCTTGCCCTTCCTCTCATCTTCCAATAGGTCTAAGCTGCAGTGACATTTACTTCTGTCCTTCAGTGTGAAAGTTGTCTCAAAGCTAGAGCTGCTAGACGCACACTGCCAAGGAGGCTTAGCACAACACATGTGCCCAGAAGCTACTGCTTTTGTTGTGTGGCTGCAGGACCAGGATCCCATTCTGCAAGAGTGCAGGTTCTCTCTCTCTCTCTCTCTCTTTTAACTTCATTTCATTTCCCTCTGCTCCTAAACTTCTGTTCATTACTCTGAGTCCATCTTTAACAGCTCCTCTACTGCAAATGGCTACTCTTTCTGAGCAACTGACTTCCTTCTTGACCTTCCTACTTTCTCCCCATCCACTCCCCTCTCTTTGATGTGTGATGGTAAAGGAGAACTTCATATCTACAATTGCTTCAGAGACCCTGCCACTGGCCCCTCCTGCGCAGATGCTTCATTAGGGGAGCAGTGATAACTACCCTGCTAGGGAATAACTCAAAGGAGGGTCAGAGAGTTGCAGGACTCAGGAGTCGCAGGACCCAGAATTATGGCCAGGAGTACCAAACACTTTGTCCTCAGACAGTACTAGGTGGGGGGGAACAACATGCAACCATAGATTTCAAACCACAATTCAAATCTCTTAATGATGCTGGGAATGGGCAGTGTATAAACATTCACAAAGAATTCAAGAAAGCTGGGAATATTGGTGTAATTTGTTAATATCAGAGAATAAGTAGTATAAAAGTTATGCTAATTTTAGTAACTTATGAGAATGGCTTACTCTTTATTACTAATTACTGCATACATCACAGCTATTATGCACATCATTAATAAGTGACAGATTGGCTTTATTGTAAGTTCTATTTGATCACAATGTTAAATACCACAGATGCATGCTCAGTCTTCTCATCTAGCATCAGCTTCTGCTCACAACTTTAATAATTAGAAGCACTATTTTTAGAACAGGAATTCAATCTGCTCTTAACAACATCATGTGAGCATGGTAATGCCATTATTTATTTTTTAACAACAATGTATTATATTTGTAAAGAATATGAATATAATTGCTATATGCTTTCCTAATTTCACTGAAAATATCAGACTTGACCGCTAAGACTAATGTCACCTGAGGCTATTTAAATGAAACTTAATTAATTATATTAATTCCTCAGAAGTACTAATCACGTTTTGAGAGCTCAATAGCCATAGGTAGCTAGTGGGCACCTATCAAACGGTGCATATACAGAACATTTTCTTTATTCTATTATAGCATGTGTTTTTGGTCAGGACTGGCTCTGTAGCAAGGTAGTTAAGAGCTGTGCATCGAGAGCCTGATCTCACATGGCTGTCTGCAATTCAAATCTTGCCTGTGCATCTTGATAACCATGCCAGGCATGTGTGCATGCATGACCAAAACCCTGACGGCAAGGAGAGATGGAAGAAAAAGGATAACAATGTGACCACGTCCCACTGGGGGTGCTTTCTTTTCCTCTCATGGGTGAGCACACATGTCCTCTGGCAATGAAAAAAAAAAGGGGGAATTCTGTTGGATAGTGTGACTATAATCCAGCTAGTGGTGAATGGGGATGATTACATTGCTGACTTTGAATTTTCTGCTTACAGGAAGAGGTAGGGGATCCTCAGGGTTCCAGCTGTGGGGGAGTTGACAGTGACGATACCAGTGACTGAGACAAGGTCCCATGAGAATGTAGCAAAAGTACATCAAAGTGATGAGGCAGGAGGTGGGCAGTCTGAACCCCATCACTGCCCATGGGAGTAGGCTGCTACTCTACTCTTCCTTGTTCAGGGACACAAGATATCCATCATCCAAATAGTTCAGTTTATTGGTCTTACAGTAGCTGCTCAAGGACTGTTCAATAAAAAGTTGCAAAGTGAATGAGCTTACACAGCAGATTTCTATCATTTCAGCAACTTTCAAGCATGTGGAGCTTTACAGTTTACATACCACTTGAGCAATTCTTTCATTTGATTCTCATAACCATGCATAATGGATAAAAAACCTATTATTCTTCCATTGTTGATGAAAAAGGCAGAGCTCAGAAAGGTTAAGATGTTTTCTCAGGGTCACTGAGCTAGCAAGTAGGAGAGTTATGACTTGAATTCAGGGTTTAGTATTTCAAACAATGTGTTCCATGGCATTGCATGGCCTCTGAGTGACTCTCCATAAGCGTAATTCCAGCAATAGATGTTGTGATAAGACTCAAGGTTGCCTTTGACCCTTAGGGTTCCCCAAGGACCAGTTCACTTAACTTTGATAAGTCTTTCAAATTGCCGGCATGATGCACGGTTTTTATTTTTCATATTTACCTGAATGTATGCTCTCATCGACAGACTGTCTGGCATTTTGAAGCAGTGACTTTCACACTGTGACCCACCAATCCCCATAGCTCCATAGAGGGGCTGCGGAAACTTCTGTGGGGGAGGGGCACAGAGGGGAGGCTGTGTGTTTGGGCTCTGGGCTGTTCAAGGATGATAGGCTTTCAACTATTTTTATATATTGACCTTCCTCAAAAATTTCACTTGAAAAAAGGTTCTTTTGCTAACCATTACAAAAAGAATCACTGTTCTAAAGGATTTTTATGGCAGCTTGCTTCCTGTGACAAGAAAGTGGGGCAAGCTGAACTCTGCCCAGGCATCATCCAGGAACAGGATTCATCTGCAGACCAGCTCATTTCTAGTTAGAAACAACCCCTTAAAGTTCACAGTGTCTTGTACTCTATGAAGCCACCCCTAAATCAGGACAGGCGACAGAGGGTCACTGTGCTGGGATTAGAGTGGTCTCTTGTTAAGACACTGCTACCTTGGGACCAGCAGTTAGCGTAATGACTATGTCGCTGGACTCCCACGTGGTCAACTGTGGTTCGCATCCCAGACCCAGTGTCTTAAACTCACACCGGGCACGTGTGTGTGCGTGCCCAAAATCCCAAGAGGAGAATGAAGGAGAAGGGATTGAGGTGTGGTCATCCCCCCGGGGGGTGATTTCTCGCTTTCTGTCTCTGTCTCTCCCTGTCTGTCTGGCGAGCGCATGCGCCCTTTAGCAAAAACCTGTCCAAAAAAAAAAAAAAAAAAAAGACAGTGCTACCTAATTGTTTTATTCTGCGCTTTGCTCTTCTCTTCCTTCTGGCAGGGTTCTTCTTCATAACCTGAGCCCCTGGTGTCTGCTGAGTCCTTCCTCTAGGACTGCACACTTGATCCTAAAGGCTTGTTTGTTTTAGTCAGAAGCAGCTGCCAGATTGTTTCAACTCAGAGACCACCATTCTGGCCTGCCAGATTATCTTGTTGTGAACCTATTTCCAAGGCAAGGAATTATTAGGAAGGTCAAAGAATTCCTTGACATCAGCTTTTGGATTTCTGCTTCTTCCTTGCATGTGAATACTCTAAATTTGATTGAATAAGTCTGGAATTTTACATTATAATTCTGTCTCTGCCTGAAGTTTACTGTGTAATTAATCTTAAGGCTCTTAATTTTTCATTGATATGTTTGAATAGGCATGACACTGTTGTCAGCATGAAAAGGGGGAATGATATGTGCCACGTGGGAACTGGAAAATAAGGTTAACTGTGACAGTAAACCTCAATAACCCCCACACATAATGGATGAAATCAGCCACCTTTAAAATGTATCCATCTTAAGGAATAATAAAAAATTTGGTACCCAGAGGACAACGTCTTTTTGGCAATATTGATTATGTATAGCAAGATAACTAGGGCATAGTTTCGAAAAGACAAAACAGTACCACAGTTTTGTTTTTTTTGAGTTTTAAAAGTTTTAATTGTGATGACATATATATATATTATATATGTATGTATATGTATATATATATATATATAATACAATTTGTACTCTTAGACATTTTGACATGTACAGTTCAGTAGTATGTTCACATTGGCACACAACCCATTTCCAAACCTCTTTTCATCTTGCAACACTGCAACTCTATTACTCATTAAGCAATAACTCCTCATTTCCCCATTACTTCCAGTGTCTGTGAAGTTGACTGCTCTATGCACCTCACATAAGTGGTATTTGTCTTTTTGTCTTATTTCACTTAAGATAACATTCAAAAATTTTATCAACTTTGTGACATGTTTCAGAATTTCTTTTCTTTTGAAGACAGTATATTTCGTTCTATGCATACATCACATTTTGTTTATCCATTTTTCTATCACAGATGGACACTTAGATTACTTCCACATTTGGGTTATTGTGAACAATGTTGTGAATATGGGGATACACGTATCTCTTTGAGAGTGACCTTGCTTTCAGTTCTTTTGGATATATAACCAGAAGTGGAAATGCTGGATCATATAGTAATTCTATTATTATTTTTTTTTGGGGGGGGGAATGCCTGTGCTCAGTGGAGAGAGAGAGGAAGAAAGAAGAAAGTGAGAAATTACCACCCCCCCCCCACATACCCAGGGGGGATGGTCACATTGCAATCTCCTCTCTTCCATTCTTCTGGGATTTGGGGCATGCATGCACATGTGCCCAGCATGATTTTCAAGCTGTCAGATCTGGGACTTGAACCTCACTCATTCTATGGGAATCCAACACCTTAACCACTATACCACCTGCTATCACTAGTAATTCTTTTTTTAAATATTTTGAGAAGCTACCATACTGTCTTCTATGTAACAATTGCACCATTTACATTTCCATTAAAAATGCATAAGAATTCTAATTTCTCCACATCCTCACCCACACAGCGGTAACACAATGCTCTACAATGCTGGAAGACCAGAGATCAGATCTTGAGTCACCTGGTACACGGTAGGAGTGTGTGCATGTGCTATCATCCTGGTTGGCAGAAAGCTGTTATGTTGGGAAGAGATTATGGTATGAGACCCTTTTGAGGATTTATTACTCATAAAAATAAATAAATAAACTTTAAAAATCTTGAAGAGAAATGATCTTGCAGAGTTGTCATTTGCCATTCAGTATAGGGCCACCTTCTAGGCCTCTACATGGTACCCCATCTTTTTAGGATCAATTGGAACAAAGAATTAAAATCTGTCAAAAAAGGACAATTTCAAAATGCAAAAGTGTAGAGTCTTCTCTGAAGGGTAGTAAAATAGCCAGACACCTAGTAAGATCTGACCAGTGCAGTAAGTTATTGCCTACAATTATCCTACTACTTTTGCTCTGATTCATACCCATTAAGTAGCTTTTGGCTTATTAATTAAATCTGCCAGAAGATCTGATACTAAGAAGGTTTCTTGGTTTATAGATGTAGATATGTTAATCACTAGAGAGCCATAGCTCAAATTTAAATGAGTAAAGTGACATTTTCATTATGGTAAATCTCTTATGAATTTGTTAAGCATTTTTTCTGTGTTTGTTCTACTCCAGGTACTCCAAAAACTCAAATTTCTCAATTAGTTATTATCTTTAGTTAATATCATTCCTCTTTTTTACTAGCTGCATTGATCCCTTTCTTTTTTTTTTTTTTTTCTGACACAATCATTTTTTTAATGTTTATTGAAAGTTCTTAAGATTCTTAGATTAAAGTTTCTATAGTACTGTCAAGTGAGCTGCACATGACTCTCCAAATGGGTTTTAAAGCATGGGAGGACACTATGGCTCAGGGTATTAATTAAGATTACTCCCAGGAGGTCATCCATTTGATATGGGTGCCAAAAGACCAGGTGAACAGGAGGCAGCTATCTTCAAAAGTTGTGGTTATTGGAACCTGACAATTTAGGATAATCCCTTCATCTCAAAATCCTTAATTTAATTATATATGTAAGGTCCTTTTTGGCATGAAAAGTAAGAGATGTGGGACCAGCAGATGGCATAATGGTTACATTGCTGGACTCCCACAGTCAACCGCCGTTCAAGTCTCGGATCCAGCAGCTTAAGACTCACTCCAGGCACGTGTGCACATGTGCCCAAAATCTTGAGAGGAGAATGGAGGAGAAGGGATTATGATATGACCATCCTCCCCTGAGGGTGGGTGAGTTCTCACTTTCTGTCCCTCTATCTTTCTGTCTCTGTGGCAAGTGTACATGCCCTATAGCAAAAGTTTCTCTTAAAAAAAAAAAAAGAAAAGTAAGAGATGTACGGGACAAATCTTGGGGATTAGGATGTAGAATTTTTTTTTTTTTCGGTGGGGACACGTGGGGAGAGTTATTATTCTGCCCACTACAGTTACATTATTTTTGGTTACATAATTTAATAAAAATATGCTTGTTATAGTATAGCAGGGCTTGAACATTTGAAAATAAAGAAAACTTGTTTAGAGTTACATTTTAAAATCAACACATAATTTACAATAAAGGCATGCAAAAATCATCTATATGAGATAGGATTACTATAGGAAGGCAAACCTAACTGTAAACTCTTTAATTTCTTAATTGTTAGTAAAATTAAATCAAATTAATGGAAAAGAGTAACATAGGTTCAGATTGGTAGTGGCTATCCAAGTGCTTAAGGGGAAAGGGAGACTCAGATATTAAACTTGAATTATTTCAGTTCTTTTCGTAGGTAAGTCTCTAGAATGAGTGATATATGGCTTTATCCTTGCATTTCAAGTTCTCTGGGCCCATGGGCAAGTCCATCCCTATGGTAATAATATGTGTAAGGCTAGACAGTGTGATCAGTGAATCCAAAATTGTATCCATAGGATGATATTGTTTAATGAGATATCGATGAGTATTCTATAAAGACAGGAGTCAAATACATTTTAGAAAAGCTGCCTATGTGAGTCTTTGGAGATTCACAAGTACATCTGTAGGTCAAAGGGAATATGCAGTTATGAAAGCTTAATACAGCATTTCCCAAGTTTATTTGATGACTGAGTTTCTTATTGTTAGAAGATCTCTTAAAACATTTCACAGGACATAAGACATTTTGGGAAACAACACATTAGAGATTTAATAGATCTACATCCTGTTTTGAATCTATGCTCACAAAATCACCTTTTGATTTCCAATGTGGATGGACAAGAAGTCAAAAAATGCTTTGATCAGGCCAACGTGATACTAATGGTACATGTGGTGTTCTATTTCTCACTGTAAATTAATACAACAGCCTTTTGTTATAATTTTTGTCTCATGTACCTCTTAATGAGTTAGTGTGAGTCAATTTCTTGTCACTCACCTTCCATTTACTTTTGAATGCCTGTCTATTTATCAATATCTATGAAAGGAATGTAGCTAGCTTTTTTTTTTTTTTCCTGCCAGGTTGCTGATGGGTGGAAAATAATAATGAGTTTTGGACTCTGAAAATTTGTCTTGGTGGCATGACATCATGAGAATTTTCTGGACTATGGGAGATGGCTGGATCTAGAATCTAAATTTCAAAATGAAGGTTACCATATTTCTTTGGTCTTAGGCAACAATTTCAGCTTTTTTTAAATATTAAAAATGGCGATGGATAATATCATCAATCTATAACATTATATGTGTTTTCTATGAAGTAAACATTAAAGGATATGATTCAAAGCTTAGAGATAATACAAGGTGAAGGAGGGCCCAAAACAGATTCCCAGGAGCAGCTTCAGTTTTATTTTAAAGTTCAGCTCCCTGTCTCTTTTCTTTACAGTTGGTTGCCATTAGTGGAGTTGCAGGGCTAGGAGTTATCAGGAGCAGTCTTTTGAGGAGGTTAGCGACATTCAGAATGGTCCAGCATTTGACATACCGTGGTAGGCTTTTCTACAGTACAGACACCACAAAAGCAGGCTGTTCTGAACCCCTGGAATGGAACAATTACCTTGAAAAAGCATAAAAAATCTGCATGTGATGTATGTCCAGGCAGACTTGGAGAAATTTGTGTTGTGAGACCTGAAGTTTTTTTTTTTTTTTTTCGAGAGGTTTTTGCTATAGGGCATGTGTGCTCACCAGAAAGACAGAGAGAGACAGAGAGACAGAAAGTGAGAAATCATTCCCCTGGAGGAGATGGCCACGCTGCAATCCTTTCTCCTCTATTCTCCTCTCAGGATCTTGGGCACGCACGCACATGCACTTGGCATGAGTTTAAGTCACCAGGTCCGGGACTCAAACCATGGTTGACCACATGGAGTCCAGAAACATAGCCATTACACCAACTGCTTGTCCCAAGACTTGAAGTTTTTATGGGTTTGTCTAAAATGAAAACAAAACAAAACAAAACAAAACAAAACAAAAACAAAAGAAACAGATCAGCAAGACCTGTGGTGGTTCTCTGTGTGCTAATGTGTCTGTGACAGGATCAAGTGTCTTACTGTGTAGCAGAAAGTTGTTGTGTAAGTGCTGAAGGTGCAAATATGGAGTCAGAAAGCTAAGTTTTTAAAAAATGAAGCTTTTTTGGGTAATAATTTTTTAAAATCAAAAGGCTTAAAATAAAGCAAAACAACCAAACAAATCAACCTGTAACACAAAGATCTTTTATAAGAGCAAGTTGAACTATTGGATTTTCTTCTATTGCACTGTACTGTAGCTAGACTGCAATATATTATGCAGTTTCTACTAAAATCCTCAAGAACTCAGAAGAGAAAAAAAGCTTCGTGAAATTTCAGATGAGAGTAATTAAGTATTGGATTATCAGAGTCATGAAGAAAGATGAAAAGATATAGGATCATTTAGCCTTTAGAAAAAATACAATAAAATTATTATCATAGAAATAGACAATAAGCTTCCATAATTCATTAAACATTAGTACATTTAAACAAACCGAATTTACGGTAAATAAAATCATATAATAACCCTCTAGGTGTCATTCTTGCCATCCTTTCTCTTTGGAGGCCTTTGCTTCTCCAGCAGTGAGTTTTCTTCTTCAGTTCTACCCATCTTCCATGGGTTCTTAATTATCACCATATAGATTAGATCTCAGATTTGTTCTCCACTTGCTTCTTGGAAACTGACATTTAAGAATTTCTGTTCCCACAAGTCCATGCTGACCTACTAAACTTTGTTCTAGCTCTCATCAAATGAGAAAAAGGAAAAAAAGAAAAGAAAAAAAGGAATTCACACCCTCCCCCACCCAGCCATTTTTTGGCACTGAGGATATTGAGCAGGGAATTTTACAAGGTACAGTTCTCAGTAAGACAAGAGTTGTCGAAAATAAGGTAATAATTCTAGATCCGAATTAGATCAGAGAGGTAGCTTTTGTGTGTATTTCCCATCTTTTATGGATAAAAAATTTAATTCTCGGGAACCAGCAGTTAGCGTAATGGCTATGTTGCTGAACTCCCACGTAGTCGACCGTGGTTCGTGTCCTGGACCCGGTGGCTTAAAACTCACGCCGGGCGCCTGTGCGTGCGTGCCCAAGATCCCGAGAGGAGAATGGAGGAGAAGGGATTGTGGCATGACCATCCCCCCTGGGGGGTGATTTCTCGCTTTCTGTCTCTATGTCTCTCTCTCTCTGTCTGGCGAGCGCACGCGCCCTACAGTGAAAATCTCTCCAAAAAAAAAAAAAAATTCAATTCTCATGTTGCCTTACTAATTTTTCTCCATTTATTTCTGTTTCCACAAGGGTACAATTATACACGAGGAAGTTTACATGTGACTTTAGTCTCATGGTCCCAAATTATAGTAATTATTAAACATTAATATCACATTTTCAAAAAATTAAAATAATATATAAACAATGAAATGATTCTAAATCAATAAGCATGTCATGCAAAAAATGAATAAAATCTGTACTTTTAACCATTTTCCTAGTAGATTTATTTAATAGGTACTTTCCATGATCTAGACATAGATTGAAACTTAAATAATTGAAAATTCAGTTATTTTAGGGGTATAGCTTTAAAGATTGAACTTCTACTCTTAACTTTTTTTTTTTTTTTTGAGAGGTTTTCGCTATAGGGCGTGTGCGCTCGCCAGACAGAGAGAGACAGAGAGACAGAAAGCGAGAAATCACCCCCCATGGGGGGATGGTCACGCTGCAATCCCTTCTCCTCCATTCTCCTCTCGGGATCTTGGGCACGCACGCACACGCGCCTGGCGTGAGTTTTAAGCCACCAGGTTCGGGATGCGAACCGCGGTTGACTACGTGGGAGTCCAGCGACATAGCCATTACGCTAACTGCTGGTTCCCATGAACTTCTACTCTTATAAAATTCCAAAGTAACTATATAAATGTATTAAGTGCTCACAATTTTCCTTCCTCCTCTCCAATTATGAAAGGACTACCGTATCAAAGGTATCCTTAATTTCTGAGCGTTCAAACGTTTTTTCATAGAAAAAGTTTCTTTATAAGTCTAAAATTCTGAATTTAGAATTCTTTCTTGCCCCTTACCCGGACTTGACTTAGTAATAGTTTTCAGAGATACATGTTGAAGTCTTTCATTCTTGCCTACAGAGCTGGGGAAACTCAGGAAAATATGTGGCCTGATTTCTGCCTGTCTTCTAGTGGTTCTGAATATTGACTGGAATATTGTGGTCGCACATCACATTGATTTCATTTCTTCAATAAAGCTTAGTTTATTGGCAGCTGCACTGCCCAACATGACAGTCATTGGCCAAATGTGTCTATTGAGCACTTGAAACATGACTTGTACCAGTCGTGATGTGCTGTGGTGTATAACACATCCCGGGGTTCACATACTTAGTATAAACAAAATCATGTAAAAAAATCTTAATTTTAATGTTCATAACGTTAAAATAATATTTTGACTACATAGGTTAAGTACCATTTATTATTATAATTCATTTAACTTTTGGAAAAAATATTTTCCTATCTTTCTGCCATGAGTGAGAGAAACAGAAATATATCATTTAAGGACCCCAATAGGGTCCCGATGCTACGATCTACCCCTAGCTTCCGGCAGTCCCAGGTTACGGGCACATGTGTGCCTGGTATATTCAAGGAGGACTCCAGAGGTGAACCTGCACCCTTCCCATGTGGGTCAGGCTTACAGAGCATTGCATTACCACTGCATCATCCCTGGTCCCTAATTTCACTCTTTGAAACTTTCTTGTAATGTGGCTATTTTAACATTTGAGATGACCTATGCCATTTTCATTTGTGGCTTGCATTTACATTTCTACTAGACAGTGGTGCTCTAGAGCCATTCTGGGATCAAATATGTTAAGTGATTATATTTCCCGATATATTTACACATTAAAATGTTTACCATGTGAATATGTTTTGGAAAATCTCCTTAATTGTTTTGTATTTCTACATCCTCTTAGAGAAGGCAACTTAATATAGCATTTTCTTGATAAGCCAGTGTCAACATTATGAAGCACGTTTTTTTAAAGAAAAGAATTACTTAGGGACCAGTAGATGGCAAAATGGTTACGTCACTGAACTCTCCCATATAGTTGACCTTGGTTCGAGTCCCGGACCTGGTGGTTTGAAACTCACATTAGGCACGTGTATGTGCATGCCCAAGATCCCGAGAGGAGAATGGAGGAGAAGGGATTGCGGTGTGGCCATCTCCCTTGAGGGTGATTTCTTGCTTTCTGTCTCTCTCTGTCTCTCTGATGAGAGCATGCACATTATAGGTGGTTCTTTAAGAGGCAGAGATCTTGTTGGCTTCTGGATTAATGGTTATGGATGAGATAGCTGAGGTTACCAGAGGTCTTTCTGCTAATTTATTATGTGCAGCATGGGGCATTTTCAAATGACATTAAAATTTATACATACAATTATTGAGAAAACCATGTAAAAATTTCTTTTTTAAAAATTTTTAATATTTATTTATTTATTTATTTTGAGAGGTTTTTGCTTCAGGGTGTGTGTGCTTGCCAGAGAGAAAGAGAGAGACAGAGAGAGACAGAGAGACAGAAAGCTAGAAATCACCCCCCATAGGGGATGGCCATGCTGTAAACCCTTCTCCTCCATTCTCCTCTTGGGATCTTGGGCACACACGCACACATGCCCAGCGTGAGTTTAAGCCACTGGGTCTGGGACTCGAATCGTGGTCGACTACATGGGAGTTCAGTGACATAGCCATTACACTAACTGCTGGTCCCCCATGCAAAAATTTCTAAGGAATTGATAAAATTTTAGTTTTCTAAGGGAAAATTAAAATTATTCTATTGGCTTCTGTTTTTTAAGAGAACACCATAGGTATGCCACATATTATGCTCACGTGAGGCCAAGTAGACAAACGGAGAATGAACTATAGACACATGAAATGTGACCCTAGGTTAGCAGGTGTAGCCTATTGTTTAAATATTCACCTGAAGGTTTTCTTCACATTCTTTATAATTGCAGCTTGGGCTATTTTGTGGACTGCTGCTATTTCCCAGCAGTCCAAAGCTCTGTTGCATCACCTGATGCTGTGCTTTGATATGTTTTCATAGCATTTATCCGGCTCTCCTTGCTTGTGATTTTTCTGACATCGGCTCCTTGAGCATCCTGCTGTCTTCTATTCTCTGGATACACATGTTCCAGTGGTACATCAATATAAGGCCTATTTTAATGCTGAGACTGACAGTATTCCTTTCGATGCTGGTGAGACATCTGGTTTTTTTTCCTTTCTTTCTTTCTTTTTTTTTTTTTTTTTTTAGGTTTTTGCCTTAGGGTACATGCACTGAAAGAGGTAAGAGAGAGAGAGAGAGACAGAGACAGTGAGGGGGAAAGTTAGAAATCACCCCCCGGGGGGGATGGCCATGCCAATCCCTTCTCCTCTATTCTCCTCTTGGGCATGCACGCACACACACTTGGTGTGATTTTTTAAGTCACCGGGTCTGAGATTAGAACCACCGTTGGCCATGTGTGAGTCCAGCGATGTAATTGCTATACTATCTGCTGGATCATGAGATTCTGATTTTTTAGCATTTTTTAGATCTGTGAGGCGGTATTGGTTTCTATCACACAGATATCTACTATGATCCATACAACATTAGCTTATTAATAGCTATTTATTGGCAAGTTCTATTACTCAACTGAGGGATTCTGGACTGCTCGGTACTATCTATAAAGTTGTAGGTATTCTATTTTAAATATTACTAAATTGAACTGAACTGATAAGACTGCTCAGGAAGCTCTGTGTGATATATACAGAAGATACAGGGCTTGCAACAAAAGGACGTTTAGAATGCATTCTTATTGTACTTATGAACCTTTAGTATATAATGCTAGAGTAGTAGAGTGGTGCTGAATTCTATCTACTTGGTCTATCAGCCTCAGAAAAGACACAATTGAATTTTTCATGTACTTCTCTACTTCTTTGTCCATAAATATTAGAAGCAAATGGCTTTTTAAAACTTATACCAGTCCATTGCTCTCTCACCAAAGAATTTCATGATAAATCCATGTCATGTGTTTTGCTATCTCTTCATTTCATTTGATGATCTTGTGTCTGATACATTACCCTTCAGCCTGGATCTATTGAAAAGGCTATACTAACAACGAACATGGTACTAATTTGTTTTGTTGCTAACTTAGAACTAATATTAGGTGACTGCATTAGTCGACATTGTTGCATAACAAACAATACCAAAAATCTCAGTTGCTTATGATAATAAATATTTATCGAAATCTTCCAGAAGTAGAGCTTGGATTGTGGCACAACAGTAAAACATGAGACTCCGTGAGGCTGACCCACGTGGAAGGATTCTAGATTTGAGTCTGGAGACATTTTATTGAGTATGCTGGACATGCTAATGGCCATCATCTGGGGCTGAAGCCGGCAGTGGACTGTGGCAATGAGGACTCTGTAGGGAGTGCCTGTCTCTCTGTCTCTCTCTGTCTTGCTCATGAAAGAAAGAAATAAGTAAACTTTAAAAACAAAACAAAATCCTCCATGTAGATTTTTGCTCACCTGTCTCTTTTCACCGAGGTTAGTGGCTAAAGACATTAGTTTTGTCAAAGTAGCAGGGGCCATGAACACGAGCAGATTTGCTTCCTGAGTGGACGAAGTCAATTGGAGGAAAAATTCTATGACTTTGTCATTTAAAAATGGCAAACACAATAGGAAACAAGTAGGAAAACTGCTTTTCTATCCCAAGGCTCTGATTCTATTTGGGAAAAGCAGTGAACAAGTTAATAATTTAGTTAGGAGATCTTGGAAGTAACCGCCCCATAGAAGGGCTCTATAAGCTTTCCACACGTTCATGCATGACTATGCATATGCACAGAAGTGACCAAAGAGAGAATCTAGCAGAAAGCAGCAAAGGCATACTTGAAAACTGGCTGAGTGTTGAATATATCTGCAGCATACCTATAGATTGGCTGGCAAAGGGTAGAAGTGCTTTTGAGTAAACCTCTGTCTAAATCATTAATTGATTACTAAGCTACTAGTGACAAATTGGCTAATAAGCCAGGTTGAAAATAACTTAGAAAACATAATTCTAAACCCTGAGTGGAAACATTAGCAACCTATACCCAATGTGGTAGAAAGATCCTACAGTTTAAGTTCATTCAGGTTACAAAAAAGAGAAACAATAAACAACCGAATCAAGCCAAAACAGTCTTCAGAAAAATAAGTTAATAAATAAAGAAACTTCAAAATTTATACAATAATTTTTTTTAAATTTCCAGTTTTCAACAAAAATATGAGACTTAAAAAAATAGGTAAGTGGAATCCATACTCAGAAAAACAAGCAGTCTATAGAAACTGGATTAAGATTTTGAGTTTAATAGACAAACACATAAAAGCTGCTATTATAAATATATTTAAGGAATATATATAAAAAAAGAAGCCATTTTTAAGGAAGTTAATAAAAACTTGGTAATAATGATTCAACAAACAGGAAGTATAAACGCAAGATGGAAACTATAAGAAAAACTGCCAAATAGAAATTCTGGATTTGGGAAATGTAATATATCCAAATGAAATTTCACTAGATGGACTTAGCAGATTTGAGTAGGTAGGAGACGGAATCACCATACTTGAAGATAGACCAATAGAAATGATCCAATCTAAAGCATGAAAAGAAAATAAGATTGAAGAAAAACAGAGACTCAAAGGCTTCAAGGACAATGTCTAATCTATCAACATACTTATAGTTGCAGTCCTCAGAGAGGAAACTTTTTTTAAGGTACTGATGGTAATAAATTTCTGAAACTTGATGAATCTGTATGTTCAAAAAGCTCTGGGAACGCCAAGTAGGATAAACAGGAAGATATCCACACCTAGACCCATGATACTGAAATGTCTAAAAGCCAAGACAAAGACAGTCCTGAAGCAGTAAGAGAAAAATGATTATGTATGAAGAATGACACTACAACCAACAGGTAATTTCTCATGAAAATATGGAATCTAGAAAATGGAAAGAAATTTTCAAAGTGCTTATAGTAAAAAAAAAAAGAAAAAGGGAAAAGCTGGTAAACCAAGAATAGTCTATCTAGCAAAACCCATCTTTCAAAAATGAAAGCAGAATAAAGATCTTCCCTGATAAACAAAAACATATCTGCCCTATAAAAAATATAAAGGCACTTCTTCAGGCTAAAAAGAAATAAAAACAGATGATGACAACTCCATAGGAAAGAACATGGAGCAATGAAATGCTGAATGTGTGGATAAATGTAAAAGCGTCCATCATTTTTATTCTTTTTTAAAGAATCGACTAAAATCCAATTATATTTTTGTATTCTTTATAAATAAAAAGCAACTAGTAACTATTTTCCTCTCAGTTTCAATTTCAATGACCATATTTTCAGGAACTAAAAGATTTTGAGTACATTATAAAGAATAGTTTATGATTGAGAAGTTAAATATCTTCATTTAATATATTTTAATATACCAAACTTTAATATATTAAGTACATTTTTTTGCTTCATCTGCTTCACCAATTATACTTAATTCTGGAAACATCTTAAGTAAACTACTTTTGTTTTATTCATTCATAAAAGAGTAACTTGAAATTCATGTAGATGTGACATTTTAAGAACCTAACTTCCTTAACATAAGGTAAGAGTCGGAGGCAGACTGCCACTGGGAATTTTTTAAATGTCCATGCTAATACACAGGTATGGCTTACATTCAGTATTAAGTATACATTACGCTTTTTAAAAACAAAGACTATTTAAGACAATAATTATAGTGTCATATCTTGGGAATTTTGCTATATGTATAGATGCAATATGAATGTCAATACCAGCACTAAAGTGAGAGGAGAAAGTGGAAATATATTTGAGCAAAGGTGCTGTGTTGTTATTATTATTGACCTGAAGCAGAGTCATAAATTGGAGATCTATATTATAATCCTTAGAAGAACTATTAAGAAAATAATTTAGGGACCAGCAGTTAGCATAATGGCTATGTCGCTGGACTCCCACATAGTAGACCGTGGTTTGCTTCCCGGATCCGGTGGCTTGAAACTCACGCCGGATGCGTGTGCGTGCATGCCCATGATCCCGAGAGGAGAGTGAAGGAGAAGGGATTGCAGCGTGGCCATCTTCCTGGGGGGTGATTTCTCACTTTCTGTCTCTCTCTTTCTCTCTGGTGAGAACATGTGCTGTATAGCAAAAATCTCTCAAAAAAAAGTAATCCGGACCAGCAGATGACATAATGGCTATGTCGCTGGACTCCCACGTAGTTGACCATGATTTGAATTCTGGGCCTAGTGGCTTAAACCCACGCTGGGCGCGTGTGCATGCATACCCAAGATCCTGAGAGGAGAATGGAAGAAAAGGGATTGCTGCGTAGCCATCCTCCTGGGGGGTGATTTCTCACTTTTTGTCTCTCTGTCTCTCTCTCTCTGTCTTTCTGGTGAGCATACGTGCCTTATAACGAAAACCTCTTCAAAAAAAGAAAGTAATTTCTTTCACAAAGTTTAAAAAAGAAAAATTCTTAGGAATAGATATAACAAAAACAGTGCAAGATCTGCACTAATGTTTTATAATACTAAAGTATTACAAAACATTGTTGAGAGAAATTGTAGAAGATCTAAATTATAGTAATGCACTATAGTAATGGTTCCACTACTGTATACATTTTCACATAATTCAAATTATCCTAGAGAGGAAGCAGTAACTATGCAAGTACTTAGGCCCTTACAAAGTCTCCTTTATAAAGTTTTGGCAGCCCAGGAGATAACCTCTTATGTGCTGTGGCTTGTCCCCTGATGTTCTCACTCCTCTTCTGGGCCGAGTAGTTTCCTTCTTTGTGGCTGTTTTCCATTCATGACAGATGGAACTGGCCCTCTGCTGCATTGTGAGCAAATGTCACACATCTGTTTCATCAAACCACTGTGCCTGGCAGAGCTACAGAAAGGAGATGCTGCATTGGCCTGTGCTGTTCCACCACTGGCTGTCTTACACATCAGCTGCACACTTGGTGGCTACACTAAGCTCTCCACGTGACAAAGTTTGAGGTGGCCTGCTGCGAAGTCAGAGAAGACGCCTTCCTACTTTTAGGGTTGTGTTGCGTTGCATATGTTCTAAGGCAGTGATGGGTTAGCCCCAAAGTGTTAGAGGATTCAGAGAGGGAATTTTACATTTCTACAGATAGCTTTCTTTCTCCTTAGGATCCCGACTCCTACTAAGGGAACAGTGTTAGGAACAGATTTTCTCAGTCTCAACCATGCTGCTCTCAGGATCTCTATTCTTCTCTAAGGTCAGAGGTCAGTCTTATCAGCTTGTCTCCTCTTTGCCACTAAGTACTTGAGACACCCCCCACCCCCGAAAATAGACTTTTATCAAGCTACTCTGTCAATTTGACAAACACATCCAGATATGCTTGAAAACACAGCTATAGATGATGGTTCAATATTGATTTCTACTGTATTTAGAAACTTACCATTGTTACTAAGAAGGCCCCAATACAGCACCTTGAAATAATTAAGGTTTTTTGGAAACCATTGGACCTACTTTATTTTTCTTTAACCTTGTTAGAATCATCTTCACTTAAACCCTATAAATTTAAAATATAAAATTATTTAATAACACATTATTTACAATTTTAAACATTTTTTAAATAAAAAAAAATTTTTGTATGTTTAGTCACTGTGTATCATTACAGCTTGAAAAGTGAATTTACCTAGCATGAATACACTGAATATCAGTCTAGTTAAAGATATTATACATGTTATCATCAATAGATAATTTTTCTGTTTTGTGTACCTTAAATGTTTTGCTTCTTTCTTTTTCCCCTTGATTCCTTTTCTCTCACCCTCCTCCACTTCTCATCCTCCTCTCACACTGTCAGTAGTATCTGCAGTTGTTATTCATGCTTTTATATCTTTAATTTTTCACTTTTTGCCATAGAATTCAGATATTTGGTATATGTTAAGTGGGGATCTACAATGCCTCTCTTTCACAACCTGGCTTGGTTCACTTAGCAGTAAATCTTCCATATTCATCTGCTTTCTATCAAATGCCAGGGTCTCATTTTTTGTGGCTGAGTAGTATTCCGTAGTGTATATGTGCCACACTTTTCAATCCATTCATGTTTGTGGACATTTGAGTTGCTTCCATGTCTTAGCCATTGTGAATAATGTTGGAATTAAACATGAATGTGCAAACACTTTTTTGAGTGAGCATCTTCATATTCTTTGGGTATATACCCAGGAATGGAATTGTTGGATCTTAGAGTGTTCTATATGTAAGTCTTTGAAGAACCTCCATATTGTTTGCCACAGTGGCTGTACTTATTTACATTCTCAAAGCTGTGTAGGAGAGTTCTCTTTTTACCACAGCCTCATCAGCATTTATCATTTTTAAAAATTTTTAACTCTTAGCCAGTATATCATTATGGTTTTAATTTTCATCTCCCATATGATAAAGGATATTGAGCATTTTTCCACTGTTCATATGTCTTCCTTAGAGAGTTGTCTATTCAGCTCATTTGCTCATCTTTATTTGGGTTTGATAGTAGAAGAGTTTCTTCATTTTCTTGGATCATAGCTACTGAATTAAGGAGAAAAAGTAGAACATAAATTGTCATGTGTCACAGTGATAGGTATATAGCGTGACTCTAAGTCCGACCTTCTTTAGCAGTCGAAATGTGGTACTTGTAATATTCTGCTGTGTCGCAGGCTGCTAACTGGCTTCCTCAATCTATTACCCTTTTGTTCCTTGGTAACCAAATCCTCAAAATGGGCCCAGCTGAAAACCTCCTTTCTCAACTTTCCTCGCAGATTGATGTGGCCAATGTGATGTAAGTGTAAATGTTTGGAAGATTTTAAGAAAATTTCCTTAAAAATAAGGGGATAAGCATTCTTTCTTCTCTTCTTTCTTCACTGAGATGTGATACTGGAATTAATCAGCCTCACTGGAATTGCGATGAACTTCGATGTCAGCAGCCATGCTTTAGGAGGGGTGAGAAGAAAGATATGAGGAGCCCGGGCCTCTAAAGTCATCATGGTGGCTCTCGTCTGTCCATGCAAGTCTTCTTTTTAGTTTTAAGGGGAAAGAGAGTTCTATTGTTTAAAACATTCTTTGCTTTTCCTGCAGTATGCAGTCAAATGTTATTCCTAAAGAATACATTTGCTGAGATTCAGATGGCATAATGGTTACATTACTAGACTCCCACATAGTAGACTATGGTTCGAGTTTCAGACCCATGGCTTCAAACTCATGCCAGTCACAAGTGTGTGCCTGTCCAAAATCCCTAAAGGAGAATGGATTACAGTGTGGCCATCCCTCCTGGGGGATGATTTCTCACTTTCTGTCTCTGTCTCTCTGGTGAGTGCACACGCCCTAATGCAAAAATCTCTCTTGAAAAAAATAAAAATGCACTTGCTAAGCATAAGAAGATGAAGTGTCCTGATATCCGAAGAATAAAGCATCTGATTATTATCTATTGATTCGGAAATGGTTCTCATTATAAAACAACATTCAAAAGAGCAGCTGTTACAGCATCCAGTTTATCTGAAGGATTTTGAATATTAGTTAAAAATAATGTTTATGTTTATGAGTCACAGAATCATAAATGGCTTTGAAATGAAGCTGGGCTAAATACCAAACCTATGAAATTGAAGTAGGAGAAGACAATTTTGCTTCCCATGCTGTGTCTCCTGGGAACTTTGTTGAATACTGTACTAAGTAAACCCCAATTCTGATCCACAAAATGGACCCAACGTTGCCATATGTTAAGTGTAATAATTGTTTTAGTTCTGTCCCTAAAGGAGGGCTGTGTATTTATTTAAAAAAATCACATATCCATACAATAAGAATTTAAAGTGAGTACTATAAAAAGATATCATTTAGACTATTAACACCTCCATCTATTCTGCTCTAATAGATCCTAACCAAGATCATTTTTTACGCCTAAAAGAATTCCCAGCATACTTTTCACTATTTAAAAATTGTTTATTTAGGGAACCAGCAGTTAGCATAATGGCTATGTCGCTGGACTCCCACGTAGTCAACTGCGGTTCGAGTCCCGGACCCGGTGGCTTAAAACTCATGCCAGGCGCGTGTGCGTGCGTGCCCAAGATCCCGAGAGGAGAATGGAGGAGAAGGGATTGCGGTGTGACCATCTCCCCTGGAGGGTGATTTCTCGCTTTCTGTCTCTCTGTCTCTCTCTGTCTGTCTGGTGAGTGCACGCGCCCTATAGCAAAAAAACCTCTCCAAAATTTTTTTTTTTTTAAATTGTTTATTTAAAAATTATTATATGGTAATAAGCAAGTACTATTTCAACTAGATTATTAATTCCCAGAAGACAGGAAACTAATTAGTTTACAACCAAAGTCACTGACCTATAATAATCATCTTGATAATATAAGAGGGCCTCAAAAAATTCATAGAAAAATGCAATTGAAGTATGAATGTATTTTGATGCAAAAGAACATTGAAATATATGGATAGTTTTTTCATAATGAGCATTTTTCATGAACACCTACAAGATAAAATACATTAAAATTAAATGCCCTCATGGTGCTATCACAGGACATTTTGGGACTTAGATATTCTAGGGTGAGAGTAGTGCATCCATTTTTCTGGGTTTAGATGCTCTGGCACCTGGAACTTGGTGTATTCTTTCCAACAGGTCTTTTTTTTGCAACCAAAAATTGACCTAGTTGAAGATTCTCTTAGGAGAAAATCTGCTGGTACCCTGACCACTCCATCTTTCTCTTAAGGTTCAGATATACAAAACTGTGTCTGTTCTACAGTATGGTTCCAACTAAAGTCAGTTGCAGAAAAGGACAATAGGATTTACTTCTCACAATGCAGAGGTGATTCTGTGATAGAGAACTGGATTCAGCATCTAGAAGCAAGTTACAGGAGGAGAGTGATGGTTCTAGCTGAGGAGTGTGAACTGGCAACAGAATTTGTTCTTGTCCCTAGGGTATTAGTTTTCTAGGGTTGCTGGAAGAATTTGCCACAAATCTGGTGGCTTAAAAAGCAGAAATTTTATCTCACAGTCTGGAAACCAGAAATCTAAAATCAAGATATTTAAGGGCCACGTTCCCTCTGAAGGCTGCAGAGGACAGACTCTAAACCGAGCCTGTGGCTTTGTCACCTTCTCTGGCTTCAGGCAGCTCCATGTGTTCTGCACCCTGGGCAGCAGCTCCATTGTCCTTGTTCTCTGGGCCAGTAGTAGTTTTGCTGAGTCATTCTTCTTTTTCTTGACTAGCACTTTCTGACTGAATAGCTTTATAAGCCCATTTCCTGCCTGAAGAATATTAGGCGTTTTACCACCTTCTTTCATTTTGTCCAGTCCAAGGTGGTAATGTTTCTGCTGCTATATTCTCAAACATCTTATAAGCCTCTAGTGTATGTCAAAGAGATCTGTATCAGGCAAGAGGGTTCTCTACACATCCTTCCTGGATAACCTAATCTCTCTTTTTGGATTCTGCTAAAGATGGTTGATTGGATCCATGAATCACACATGTAATTTTTTTAGCAAGAGGTTTTTCAGCTACATGATTGGCCTTTTTTCCAGAAAAGGCTTTCTTGGCAGTGAATTTTCTAATTTAGCATCCTTTGTAAATGGATTGAATGAGAACCTCCAAAACCATCGAATGCTGGTTCATTTTTTAACTTTAAAAAGAAAAATGAATCTCTTTCCTATTGTGTTCATCTCTTTTCTTTTCCATTTTACCATAAGCAAAAGGAGGAACCAGGCACTACCTTCCAACTCTTTCGAAATATCTTCACCAAACCAAGTTCATCACTTACAAATTATACTTTTCCAAAGTAGAACAGAGTTTATCTAATTACTGCTACTTTTCACGAGACTCTTTTTTCCTCCATTGTTCAATAACATGATCTTCATTTCCTTCTGAGACCTCACCAGAGACACCTCAATATTCATATTTCTACCAAGCAACTCTGCTTGGTAATCTAGGTTTTCTCTTTGTTTTTTTTTTTTTTTTTTTTTTTGGAGAGGTTTTTGCTATAGGGCGCATGTGCTCGCCAGACAGACAGAGAGAGACATAAAGACAGAAAGCGAGAAATCACCCCCCAGGGGGGATGGTCACGCCGCAATCCCTTCTCCTCCATTCTCCTCTCGGGACCTTGGGCACGCACACACATGCACCCGGCGTGAGTTCTAAGCCACTGGGTCCAGGACGCAAACCGCGGTCGACTACGTGGGAGTCCAGTGACATAGTCATTACACTAACTGCTGGTTCCCAAGTAATCTAGGTTTTCTATTAAGCAACTAAAAATTCTTTTACTCCCAATTACCCTCTTCCAGAGCTACTGCTACATTTTTAGGCATTTATTACAGTCGCACTTCTTTTCTTGATTCCATAATCTACACTAGTCAGGGCTTTACTGGAGAAAGAGGACCAGTAGGAGATTAAAAATATATATATCTCTTTCTCTTTTTTCTCTCTTAAGGAATTGGCTTACATAATTTGGGGGCTGGCAAGTCCCAAATCTATAGGGCATGTCAGCAAGTTGGAAACTGTTTAGTAGGAGCTAAAGCTTCTGTTCACGAGAAGATTTTCTTCCTTTTCAGGGAAATCTCAGTTTGGCTGTTTTTTTTTTTTTTTTTTTTTTTTTTTTAACAGTTTTATCGAGATGTAACTCAGGTGCCATATAATTTACCCACCTAAAATTTTCAGTTTAATGATTTTTGATATATTCACAGATATGTGTAACTATCACTTATCAATTTTAGAATATTTTCATTTCCACAAGAAGAACCTCAATATCCTTTAGTTATCATTCCCTATCCCCCTCTTCCCTGTGTCCTTCCACCAAGCCCAAAGGAATCACTGATCCAGCCAGCAGGTGGCATGATGGTTAAGGTGTTGGACTCCCACATGGTCGACCACGTTTCGAGTCCCAGATCTAGTGGCTTGAAACTCACTCTCGGAGCTTGTGTGTATGTGTTCAGAATACCAAGAAGAGAATGGAAGAGAAGGAATTGTAGTGTGACCATCCCTCCCTGGGGGCGGGGGTGTGATTTCTCATTTTCTCTCTCTTTATCTCTCTGGCAAGTGCCATGTGCCCTATGGCAAAAATCTCTCTTAGAAAAAACTAAACACTAATCTATTTTATGTCTGCACATTTCCCTGTTTGGAGTAACATGTTTCAATGCTTCAAATACTTGGCCTCTTAACTCAGCACCCTAAGAACCAACCTAGATTCCACCCTCTTACTTACTTTCTCATTCAATGAATACTCATTTAATATAGATTATTTCCTCTCAACTTCTTTTGGACTAACAACCTCCTTTTCTATTCCCTCTATTAGTGCTTTAAGTTCATCTCAAAATTGTCCTTTCCACTTATGGTCATTTTTATCCTCCAGTGAATCCTTCATACTGTTGCCAGAATGATTTTTGTAATCTTAATCTAAGGACCCAACTGGTCTGCTTAAAATCTGTTATTAGCTATTCATTGCGCAGAGGAGAAGCTCCAAACCCCAGAGTAGGATAAACACAGTCTCCATGGCCTATATATCTATAGCCCTATCTATTATTCAGTATTATATCCCCTTACTCATTATCTTTTGCCCAAAGAAACATAAATATTTCAGTCAAACTCAAATACTTACATTCCTTAAACATTAATGTTATCCCATAGTCCCATATTTTTGCTTTGGCTCTTCACTCCCTTTGAATACCTCTCCCCTCCTTGATGGGCTTCTTTACCTCCATCCAATAGGGGGACACCTAATTATCTTTTAAGATGAAATATCAAGGGGCCCGGTGGTTGTATAGTGGTAACACTGCTGGACTGACATGGGGAAGTACCTGGATTTGTTCCCCGAGCTTTCCCTGAGTATATTGGGCATGCTCACATGTGCTTGTAATCCAGGTTGGCTGAGACTGGGAGTAGATTGTGGCATGAAGATTCTATTAGAGATTTCTCTTTCTCTCAAAATAAATAAATAAACTTAAGAAAAGATTCATTATCTAAAAAGAGTAGAGGAAGGGAAGGCTTTCAAAGAAGGTTAAGGAGGAATTACACATGAAAAGAGCTAAGAAAAAGTACCGTGTTCTAAATATTTTTAGGAAATAATATGGCTGCAAAAAACAGGACTAAAAGCATCAAAACAAAATATTCTCTTGGGACTCTGAACAGTTGCCAAACTTTTGTTTTTAGACTTGACCTTTCTATTAGAAAATTCTAGTCCACAAACATATACAGATACTTCATAATGCCTTGCTATAGTTTTTTTGAAGGCAAATAATTTGGCTTTTAGGTACAACAGAAGCAATGTATATACATCATATAAAGTCATAAGAAATTTTCTTCTAAAAAGTGACATGGACTTTAATTCCATAGCCAAAGTTTTTTATTGTCTTCTTGTTTATGACAGCCATTTGTGTTATTTGTCACAGGACCTGCAATGAGTGTCTGTTATTATAACTGCATAATATGGTTGTCCTGGAGTTTAATAAATTCTCTTCTGAACATCCGCATAGGTTATTTCTATCATAACCCCAACTAAGTTATTAAACTTTAAGATGTAGAAGGAAAAGAAAACAATATGCAAGAGCTATATAAAGGTTGCATATATTTATGTGTGTATATGTAGCTGTCCAGTGTGTGTCTGTGCATGTAATTATCTATGCACACACAACATATTTTTGTTGTTGTTTGGAGAGGTTTTTTGCTATAGGGTGCATGCGCTTGCCAGAAAGATGGAAAGAGACAGAGAGACAGAAAGCAAGAAATCACCTCCCAGGGGGGATGGCCACACCACAATCCCTTCTCCTCCATTCTCCTCTCGGGATCTTGGGCACGCACGCACACGTACCTGGCGTGAGTTTAAACCACTGGGTCTGGGACGCAAACCACGGTCGACTATGTGGGAGTCCAGCGACATAGCCATTATGCTAACTGCTGGTCCCTATATTTTTTCTAGTGCGGGTTTAAGTCTGTTTTCTTTTACTCTGTCCTGAGTGGAATGAAGTTAAGCTTGTCCTCATCTTTCTTAGACTAAACATTTATACCTTTGAATACTGCTACTAAGCCATCTCTTCGCCTATTCACTGTGAAAGAATTGTGTAGTTCTTTTTCACTTATCTTCTTTCTATTTCCCAGATGTAAAATCATTCCAATCTAAGGAATGCTGTCAAATTTAAGGCAGGCTTCATAGATGCCAAAATGGGGTTCCCCATTTCAGAAAATAGAATGATGGAATAGAGTAGGAGGACTATTTTCCCCTAGAGTTTACTAGGAAATGCTTGTATTTATCCAAATATTAAAATGATTGTAGCAATAATAACATCATTTTCCATGTCATGTGTCTTTTGAGAAATTTTAAGACACTTAAGGTTTTTTTTTTTTTTTTTGCACAATACAATGGGAACGGTTGTTTTGCAGTTTAGAAAACTGCAAACATAAAAGTTCTTAAAATGTTGGCATTTTTCCTGAAGTGGAAAGTGGCCTCTGGCCTCAACAGTGCATGAGATGTGGTATTCACTGATAAGTAAGCCAGAGCGAAGGACCTATTATTTTGTAAGATTACATTCCAGTTGCTGCTCAAGTACATTTTTATTATACAAATGTACTTTTGTGGTTTTATATATTTGACTAGTTTTAATATTAGGAATACTTTACCCAAAAGATTTAGCTTTAGTAGTACTTTCTAAAAAAAGGGGGGGTATATTCTAAATGACAAGAAGGTCCCCTTAAATCTGTGTTAAAATGAACAGACTGAAAATTTAGTTCTGCACAATTACTGCATATCAAAAAGTAGAAAGAAAGGTCAGATACTTTGGTAGAACTGGCCAACAATTAGTCTAGGACTTAGGCATTTGAGTTTTCACTGTGGATATGCAGCAAGGACATATCCTAAACAGCCTAAAAGAAAAAGACTGTGTTATCACACGGGTCCTAAGTCCTGGACCTCAGGCCTCCCTGGACAGTGACCAAGGAGCAGAGGAAGGAGAGGAACAACTGTGCTTTTGTACATAGGACCATGTCTCATTGGGGGTGCTTTATCTCTTTCTCTCTCTTTCCATCTGTCTCTCTGGAAAACGCACAAGCCCTCTGACAATTACAAAAAAATTAGACAAGAGAAACTTGGCATCCAACTCTACTTTTAATAACCACCAAATATCCAATCTCCAAATTCTTTATTGTTAAAATAACCTTTACCTTTCTATCCCCGTTTGAATATTGTGCATACTTTTTCTTGGTTCAAAAAGATTATTAAACATATTTAGGATTAAAAACTACTAAGGCTTCCTTTTTGTCCTCATAACACGAAATTGAAAGGAATACAACCTTTCTCTTGCCTTCATTTTGGCACAGTCCACTCTTTTTTTTTAAACCAGAAAAGCACCCTCCAGAAGAGATGATCATATTCAATACCATCTCCATTTTCCCCTTGGGATTTTGGGCCCACCCTCACACACATCCAGCATGGTTTTCAAGCCTCTGGGTCTGGGACTGAGACTGGAACCCTGCAGTCAGCCATGGGGGATCCAGCTGTCTCAACCACCATGCCACCAGCAGGCCTAATACTATCCACACTCACTGCCATTGCTACTATTACTGATGAGGTTCCCCTCAATAAATGTTTAGTTAATGAATGGCCCAGGAATAACTTACACATGCTAGATAATGGTAACAATCCATCTAACTCCTCAGTTTCTTAAATTATACCTTTTTATTATTTAAAAAATTATTAAATTTTTAATTTGTGAGAGAGTGTGTGTACTTTCCAAAGAGAAACAGGGAGAGGGATAAAGCACCCTCTTCCATGGAGCATGGTCATGCTGCAATCCCTTCTCCTCTGTTTCTCCTTCCTGTCGGGATTTTGGGCACACATGTACGCATTCCTTGTCTGTTTTGCAAGTCACTGGGGTTGGAATTTGAACCACACAGTCAGCCACGTGGGATCTAGCTGCCTTGACCATCAGGTTATGAAGATGGATTAAATTATAACAGATTTTTAAACTATGCTACAAAGAAAAAGTAGTGCCCCTCTAGTTAGAAAAATCCAGTTGATATTTTTGTAAAATATTTATAGAGCAGAACTTTATATTCAATCATAATGAATAGGGTTTTTTTTTTTATTTGAGAGGTTTTTGCTATAGAGTACGTGCACTCACCTAAAGACAGAGAGAGACAGAGAGACACAAAGTAAGAAATCACCCCCTGGGGCGGGTGTTGGCCACACCACAATCCCTTCTCCTCCATTCTCCTCTTGGGATCTTGGGCACACATGCACACGCACAATGCCTGGTGTGAGTTTAAGCCACCAGCTCCAGGACTCGAACTGGGGTCAACTACATGGGAGTCCAGCGACCTAGCCATTACACCAAGTGCTGGTCCCTGAATAGAGTTTTTTTTTTTTTTTAAACATAATATTTAGAGCGATCAGTTATTTTTTTTTTTAAAGAAACTTGCCTGAGTTACCCTATTCTATGTTTTCTTTATCTTCCCTAACCTAATGTGACTTGTTTTATATAAACAAGACATGGAGAAACAACATTTGAGAGAAATAAATCTAGCCTGCCTTACAGCTTTCAGGATTAAACATCATTAAAATTTTTTATTTCTTCTGCCAAAGGGAGCTATAAGATATTAGGAAAGGCCACTTTAGGAAAGGTAAATTGAGTTTTATGTGTTTTCAACCTGCGTGTTCATCTAAAAATTGCTAAGAATTTCAGTTCTTCATGGGTAGGGAGGTAGCAATCCAGAGATATTTTCTAGGTAGGATGAATGCCTCAGAGGCTTAGGCTGAAGCACACCGAATCAGAGAACTATTCCTCTGGCTAGAAGCAATTCATCTTTTCATCTGGAACTGAACGAAGCTCTGAGTATAGCCAGTCTAATGTACTTAGGCCCCAATTAGGATGCCGAAAGAGTTAATGGACTAGCAAGGCACTTCCAACAGGGCAGGTACTTGAAGCTCTGTGTTCAAAGTGTGAACTGATAATCTGACAGTTCTTTTCTCAACAGAGCAAGGAGTGACATGAGCACCTATTGGTTCTAGTGAGCCGGATAGAATAATGTACAGGAGGCTGTTGGAGTCTTCTTTCTGGGGTTTCTTTTGGAGGCGGTATGGTTTTCTTATACGCACCATGCATTTGAAGGTGGAAGGAGAAAAGTGTACGAGAGGACTCAGAGGAGTGAATGAATGTGAAATTAGTTTGTGAAGGGAGGAAGACCTTGAAGTTGGTGTAAACCTGCATGCCCCCCCCCACCAAAAAAAAAAAGAAAAAAAACAGACAAACATACACAAAAACGAAACAATCCTCCCCTTTGCCTTCTTTGCCTTTTTTATGCCTTCTTGGAGTCTTAATGACTATAGGACTCAAAAGATAGCAGAAGGAAATAACAAAAAAAATTGACCAGAGTTATACTTTTGTAGGAAGAAGAGACCTGCATGGCTCTGCCTGGTTCTTCCTTCAAAAACAGTCTAAAAGTAAGAAAAATGGCTTTTTACCAAACCATTAACTAAGACAGTACCAGAGCCAGAAGAACTCTTGTGATATAATTACTCCTTTCTTTCCCTTTCTCTCTCTCTCTTTACCTTCCCTTCTCTTTCTATCTTCTTCCTTTCCTTACCTTTTCTCTTCCCTCTCCTCTCCTCCCCTTCCCTCCCCTTCCTTTTCCTTTACTTTTTTTCTTTCTCTCTCTTCTTTCTTTCTTCTTTCTTTCTCTCTCTCTCTCCCCCTCCTTTCTTTCTTTCTCTCCTCTCGCTCTTTCTCTTTCTTTTAAATTGCCAGAGGGAGCAAAAATGTCTCTCACTGGGATGCTGTTATACTGCAATCCCTTCTCTTCCATTTCTCCATCTTGTTAGGATTTTGGTCATGCACACAGACATACCCAATGTGTTTTCCAAGTTGTCGGGACCAGGATTTGAACTGCAGTTGGCCATGTAGGATCTGGTTCCCATAAACATTAATCTACAGGACTGGTCCATTGTTGTTCTTTTATTGAAAGTGATTTTTTTTGCCTGTTATTCAAACACAACCTGATAATTGAACATGAATAACAATCCTAAATCTCTGGCTTTTTTGATCAGCACACTGAAAACTTTTAATTTAGTTTACAATGTCAAAGCTGTTTTTGGCTTGCTACTTTATTTTTGGTCACTTATATTTTTCATTCATTCTTATATTTTTTACTATTTTTTATATTTTAATTAATTAATTAATTTGCATTCATTCATTGAGAATTGTCACAGCATGCAAAATGTGATTTCCCATACAGAATATACTGCATAGTGGCTTAATCATACATGTTATCGGCAATAATTTTCCATTTCTAGTTTCATATATATATATATTTCCCCCTATTTCTCACCCTCTGCCATTTCCCACCCTCCTCCCAAACTATCTCAGGTGTCTACAGTTGTTTTCCATTCTTTTTTCCCCAAAATTTTATTGATTCACAAAATTTCTTAAAGAATCTAACTACTTTCAATTGCAAGTTCAGCTGGTTTATACATATCTGTGAATACATGTCTGACTTTAGGCATGAAACTCTGAGTAGAATGAATATAATATAAGGTAGAACCTATCTGATGTTGTATAGCTTACTACAGTCATTAAATAGGTATTTTAAATATATTTTTAATTTCAAGAAAAGCCCTTTTAGCTTTAATATATCAAAGCAATGCTAAGGAACTTTGCTTAAAACTGAAAGTCAGGAAACAGGTTAGGATTCTGTTCAAATAGTAAGTACATGAACCTATCGGCAGCTCAAGACAGGTCAAAAATCCTTAAAAACCAGAAAACAAAGCCTAGAAGAAAATCAGCAATGTGTCAAAAGTCATAAAATTCTATTTCACCAGTTCAGTCTCATGTACTTAATCTATCTTCTGTTGTGGTTCGATCTGCCCGATTAAATTCTGGGATATAATATTCAACTCCAGACTTGTCCCTATGATTAAAGTTGGCCGTTTTCTTAGTTTTTGAACTCTTATTTCTGTGTGTCTGTGTTTAATATTCCTCCATGAGAACTTCTTGAAGATCTAGTCTGGTGTTGGTAAATTCTTTCAGGTTTTGTTTATCTGAGAATATTCTTGTCTTTTCTTCCCATATGAAGGGTGATCTTGCTAGGCATGGTATTCTTGGTTGAAATTGCTTTTCCTTTAACACTTTGAATATATTTTCACATTCTTTTCTCACTTGCATTGTTTCTGATGAGAGGTCTGTTATTAGCCTGATGAGATATCCTTTGTAGGATATCTCTTGCCAATCTTAGTATCTTGTCTTTGTCTATGGTTTTGGTCAATCTGGCTGTAATGTGTCTTGGAGAAATCTTCCTGGTTTGATTCTATTTGGGGTCTTTTGTATTTCTTGGGACTGGATCTTTGAATGCCTCTTTAGGTTTGGAACATTTTCATGCAGGATTTCATGGAATAGATTATCAATGCCCTTATGAGTCTCTTGGCCTTCTGGGATACCAATGATCTGGATGTTTGGACATATGATGGTATCTAATTGTTCTCGTATATTATTCTCATTTTGGGGGGCAATTTTCTTGGTCTTCATGGTGGATTTTTCTAGGCCAGTGATTCTATAGTCTACATCTGAGATTCAATTTCCTGTATGATCTAGTCTGCTTTTAATACTTTCAAGGGAGGTTTTGACTTCCTATATTATAGCATTCATCTCTAACAGGTCCATTTGTTTCTTTTTTATAGTGTGTATTTCCTCTTTTAGATCTTGCAAGAATTTCTTCACCTCCTGAAACTCCTCAGCTCTATTCTTCTGCCTCTTCTAGAGTTCATCGTCTCTCTTCTCTTTCATCTCTGTTAGCTTTGTCGCTAATGAATATTCTAAATTCTTTACCTTACATTTCCATGAGTTTCATTGTACTTTCAGAGAATAAAGGGGAGTTCTTCTTTTCCCTTGGAAGATAGGTATTTTCTTGCTTTTCTTTCTTTCTTTCTGTCTGTCTGTCTGTCTTTCTTTCTTTCTTTCTTTCTGTCTGTCTTTCTTTCTGTCTTTCTTTCTTTCTGTCTTTCTTTCTTTCTTTCTCTTTCTTTCTCTCTCTTTCTCTCTCTCTCTTTCTCTCTTTCTTTCTCTCCCTTCCTTCCTTCCTACCTTCCTTCCTTCCTTCCTTCCTTCCTTCCTCTTTCTTTTTCTCTTTCTTTTTCTTTCTTTCTTCTTTCTGTCTCCTTCCTTCCTTCCCTTCTCTTTCTATCTTCTTCCTTTCCTTACCTTTTCTCTTCCCTCTCCTCTCCTCCCCTTCCCTCCCCTTCCTTTTCCTTTACTTTTTTTCTTTCTCTCTCTTCTTTTTTTCTTCTTTCTTTCTCTCTCTCTCTCCCCCTCCTTTCTTTCTTTCTCTCCTCTCGCTCTTTCTCTTTCTTTTAAATTGCCAGAGGGAGCAAAAATGTCTCTCACTGGGATGCTGTTATACTGCAATCCCTTCTCTTCCATTTCTCCATCTTGTTAGGATTTTGGTCATGCACACAGACATACCCAATGTGTTTTCCAAGTTGTCGGGACCAGGATTTGAACTGCAGTTGGCCATGTAGGATCTGGTTCCCATAAACATTAATCTACAGGACTGGTCCATTGTTGTTCTTTTATTGAAAGTGATTTTTTTTGCCTGTTATTCAAACACAACCTGATAATTGAACATGAATAACAATCCTAAATCTCTGGCTTTTTTGATCAGCACACTGAAAACTTTTAATTTAGTTTACAATGTCAAAGCTGTTTTTGGCTTGCTACTTTATTTTTGGTCACTTATATTTTTCATTCATTCTTATATTTTTTACTATTTTTTATATTTTAATTAATTAATTAATTTGCATTCATTCATTGAGAATTGTCACAGCATGCAAAATGTGATTTCCCATACAGAATATACTGCATAGTGGCTTAATCATACATGTTATCGGCAATAATTTTCCATTTCTAGTTTCATATATATATATATTTCCCCCTATTTCTCACCCTCTGCCATTTCCCACCCTCCTCCCAAACTATCTCAGGTGTCTACAGTTGTTTTCCATTCTTTTTTCCCCAAAATTTTATTGATTCACAAAATTTCTTAAAGAATCTAACTACTTTCAATTGCAAGTTCAGCTGGTTTATACATATCTGTGAATACATGTCTGACTTTAGGCATGAAACTCTGAGTAGAATGAATATAATATAAGGTAGAACCTATCTGATGTTGTATAGCTTACTACAGTCATTAAATAGGTATTTTAAATATATTTTTAATTTCAAGAAAAGCCCTTTTAGCTTTAATATATCAAAGCAATGCTAAGGAACTTTGCTTAAAACTGAAAGTCAGGAAACAGGTTAGGATTCTGTTCAAATAGTAAGTACATGAACCTATCGGCAGCTCAAGACAGGTCAAAAATCCTTAAAAACCAGAAAACAAAGCCTAGAAGAAAATCAGCAATGTGTCAAAAGTCATAAAATTCTATTTCACCAGTTCAGTCTCATGTACTTAATCTATCTTCTGTTGTGGTTCGATCTGCCCGATTAAATTCTGGGATATAATATTCAACTCCAGACTTGTCCCTATGATTAAAGTTGGCCGTTTTCTTAGTTTTTGAACTCTTATTTCTGTGTGTCTGTGTTTAATATTCCTCCATGAGAACTTCTTGAAGATCTAGTCTGGTGTTGGTAAATTCTTTCAGGTTTTGTTTATCTGAGAATATTCTTGTCTTTTCTTCCCATATGAAGGGTGATCTTGCTAGGCATGGTATTCTTGGTTGAAATTGCTTTTCCTTTAACACTTTGAATATATTTTCACATTCTTTTCTCACTTGCATTGTTTCTGATGAGAGGTCTGTTATTAGCCTGATGAGATATCCTTTGTAGGATATCTCTTGCCAATCTTAGTATCTTGTCTTTGTCTATGGTTTTGGTCAATCTGGCTGTAATGTGTCTTGGAGAAATCTTCCTGGTTTGATTCTATTTGGGGTCTTTTGTATTTCTTGGGACTGGATCTTTGAATGCCTCTTTAGGTTTGGAACATTTTCATGCAGGATTTCATGGAATAGATTATCAATGCCCTTATGAGTCTCTTGGCCTTCTGGGATACCAATGATCTGGATGTTTGGACATATGATGGTATCTAATTGTTCTCGTATATTATTCTCATTTTGGGGGGCAATTTTCTTGGTCTTCATGGTGGATTTTTCTAGGCCAGTGATTCTATAGTCTACATCTGAGATTCAATTTCCTGTATGATCTAGTCTGCTTTTAATACTTTCAAGGGAGGTTTTGACTTCCTATATTATAGCATTCATCTCTAACAGGTCCATTTGTTTCTTTTTTATAGTGTGTATTTCCTCTTTTAGATCTTGCAAGAATTTCTTCACCTCCTGAAACTCCTCAGCTCTATTCTTCTGCCTCTTCTAGAGTTCATCGTCTCTCTTCTCTTTCATCTCTGTTAGCTTTGTCGCTAATGAATATTCTAAATTCTTTACCTTACATTTCCATGAGTTTCATTGTACTTTCAGAGAATAAAGGGGAGTTCTTCTTTTCCCTTGGAAGATAGGTATTTTCTTGCTTTCCCATATTTCTTGTGACCCTGCAGTGATTTCTAGTCTTCTGATGGATGATGCGTTTCTTCCTACTCTTGAAGTTCAATCTGAGTGATCAGAGGTGTGCAGGAGGAGGTGATCTGCAATCTCTCTTCCGTTCCATTTTCTCTCTTTCTGCATCAGATTCAGTGGGAATAAAGGATTATTCTGACCCTAATTGTATTCAGATATTTGGATCCTGTTCACTTGGACCTATCTAGACACTTAGTGTGTAGAGGCTCATTTTGCTGCCTGAACCCAATCTTGATAATCTTTGTGGTTGCCACAAACAGTCCATTCATTCTTATTTTTTTAAAAAAATCCATTCAACCTTTCTATTAAATGTGGAAGTGGAAGTGAAAAAGACATATAATGAGTAGACTAGTAAAATCTATTGTGTGGGTTGGTACTTGTGATGGTCTTGGCTTTATTTAAAGTACAATTGGCTTTCAAAGTTTGGGATGATGCTAAAGCATATATGAGTTTAGTTTCTTGCTATAAATATATTAATATTTTTATTTTAGAAGTTTTAGCCTTAGAGCATGTGCATGCACCAGAGTGAGAGAGACATATAGTCAGAGGGAAAGTGAGAAATCACCCCCTGTGGGGGATGGCCAAGCTGCAATCTCTTTTCTTCCATTCTCCTCCCAAGATCTTGGGCATGCACACACATGTGCCTGGTGTGATTTTGAAGTCACTGGGTCCCAGACTTGAATCATGGTGGGACATGTGGGAATCAGCACCAGTAGCTGGTGGGTCGTGTGGCAATCAGTGCCAGCTGCTGGTCTTACTATAAACATTTTTTTTTTTTAAAGATAGTGTCTTGAGAATAGCATATGACATAATGGTTACATTCCTGGACTCCCATATAATCCACCCTGGTTCGAGTCCCAGACCGAGCAACTTGAAACTCATGTCAGATATGTGTGTATGTGTGCACAAGATCCCAAGAGGAGAATGGAGGAGAGGGGATTGCATGTGCCATTCCACTTGGAGGGTGATTTCTTGCTTTCTGGCTCTCTGTCTCTCTGGCAAGCACACATACCCTATCACAGAAATCTCTCTTAAAGAAGAAAAAGAGTCTTGCCAAGTCATGATGCTCCTGTTCCAGCCTCTCCCAGCTGACACTACAAGTAGAGACCTCCATGCCTAGCTCTTTCCAATGGAGTCTTTTTGTGTTGTTCAGATGAGCCGTGAGCTCATGACTCTCCTGCCTCAGCCTCCTCTGTCACCAGAATGATAAGCACCTGGCCTTTACGTTGAATTGGAGTCAAACCTGGGCTTCCCATGTGGTCCTCGCCTACGGAGCACAGCATCTTAGCAGTGCATGCCCCAGTGACTAGGCCTGCCTATATAAGCTTTATGAAAGAATTACTAATTAAAATTATTAAATGTATGTAGAGCATGCAATGATTGTAGAAGACTGCATGACATTCTTTATTAGTTGTTCTTCATGTCACATCATGTAGTGAGTACAAATTATCCTCAGACCTGAAAAAATAATTTTAAGAAGAATCACAGAGAGTAATGTTCAGGACCAAGGAATAGTTCCAATACTGCTAGTGCACATTTGCACCCTTTTAATGAAAATCTGGCCGTTAGCCTCTTGCTCTTAGTAGAGTTTGTAATTACATCTTTATATATAAAATAAAGTTCAGGCCCACCCATGATGACTCAGCACTAGTACAATGCTCTGCAATGCTGGAGGCCATATGGGAAATGGGAATTCAGTTCTCTGGTCAGTCTGTGCTTCCAGGACACACAAACTCTTGCCTGCAGTACTGGCTAGGAAGGTGAAGGCGTTGGGGTAGCAGATTATGGCATGAGTGCTTGTCCATGTTGCTTATCGTTTTCTCTCTCCCCATACTCTCTGTTCTTGCTCATGAAATAAACAAACTTAAAAACCATGAGATCCAAGTCATCATTTGGAAAAGAAGTAAGAGTTGAAATTTAGAGAAAATATGTTAGAAAGTTTTGCTGCAAATTTTTTGGAATTCTCAGAAATAATACCTCCTTGAAAGGGGACAGAGGCCAGGTTCTGTCCTCCCAGGAGGAATGGAAGGGGGTCCTTCTCCAGCATTCAGAGCACAATTTTCAGACACAGAAGGGTCAGCAGGATCCTGGTGTAGAAAGAGCAGGGAAAACAAGACTCTCCTGGCCACCCATCTCTGCCCACATCTCCATCTCTTTCAGCTCTGCTACTATCTGAGTTGTTAAAATAAGTCTAAGAAGAAAGGCGAACTGGCACAAATAAAGAAAATCCTGCAAAATATAGCATAAGACTCCATTGTGTGTCTTCCTATGGCACATCTTTAGGATGAGTCATCTTAAAGATGCCTTTGAATATCCAAAATTTTTTTGCACAAGAAGAAGCCTTGTCACAGTCTATTACCTCAAAAGGGATGTTTCTTTGGATATGTTTTATTTAAGAAAAGAAATACTAAAACTAAAAATCATCCAGCTGGGCAAGGACGAGATCTTGGAATGTGTCTTGTATAATAATTTGATGAGAGTGAAGGAAATTTTGCTATTTAGTAATTCACAATTTTTAAAAAAATTTTATATGTGTATGGACTAATACTTTTTAGAGGACTGACTATTCAAGTACGAAAGTCGACAAAACACTCAATTCACCAATAGTTTTAGATGGGTTTCTATTCCCTCTAAGCTTAAACTATATCTGAAGAGCCATTGGTCATTTTGCTTTGTCATTGCAGTTAGTATAATTTTTATATTGTGTGATTCCAAAATAAACCATATGTCACCATGAGATAGATTTAACTCATTTATTAATATCTACAACATATTAGATGACTACAGCATTGAAAATATTAAAGTTCAATGTGTTTATAAATACCTACCCAGTCCTGAGTTAATAGAAATCATAAAAAGTATGTAACATTTTGTAAACTGCCCTCCAAAAGTTATTATATTAGACCGTATAACTATTCCTAAGGCGAAGGCACAGAGAAACTTGGATTCAGTCATAAACTGTATTTCTTTTTTTTTTTTTTTAATTTGGAGAGGGTTTTGCTATAGGGTGTGTGCACTCACTAGAAAGACAGAGCAAGAGACAGAGAGACAGAAAGTGAGAAATCAGCCCCAGGGAGGATGGCCATGCTGCAATCCCTTCTCCTCCATTCTCCTCTTGGGATCTTGGGCACAAACACGCATGCACCCTATGTGAGTTTAAACCACCGGGTTCAGGACTCGAGCAACAGTCAACTGTATAGGAGTCCAGCGACATAGCCATTTCACCATCTGCTGGTCCCATAAACTTTATTTCTATTTCCACTTAGCCATACAAATTCTGTGTTATTAACTATCGGACAGCGTACGTGAAGATGTGAGTGATACAACACAACTCACTATTATAGAATTGACATTCCAAGTCCTATCAGCCAATTAGTAAGACGCTGCAAATAGCAAATATCCTACATAAATTGGTACCATTCTCAGCACTTTAGAATTCCTAGTAGTGAGAAAGAGAGAGTTTTAAAAGATTTAAAAATCAAAGGTGCTGGGATCTATATATGTTCTCAAAATTTCCTCTGGTGTATTGTAAGTGGGGGTCAAGTGTAAAAGTTGGAAGAACAATGAAGAGTCCGTTACTATTCTTAATCTCCAAAATACATAAGGAAACTTCCGGGAAAAAAATGATTTTTGAAAATCATTGTTGTATAGTGTTTGAATCCACAGGAATAGGTGAGATCATTTGGAAATGAATTCCACAAAGGTGTTAGTGTGGCTCCAGTGAACTTACTAATGTAATCTTCTTTTTTTAATGAGGAAGAAGCTTCAGAAAGCACAGGGAATTTCTTAAGATGAAAGACTTATTGTTCCTTTAACTTTGGAGTGGAGGATGGCCGCGGCTAACAGAGAAAAGTGACACAGTTAACACAGCTGTGATAAGAGCATGGCTTCCACAAGGATCAACGATTGTGAATTTTTACTTAGCTTCATTTCTAGTGATATCTTGGCCAGAATGCTTCTTAAATGGCTTCTGAAAAGTATTGCCCACTGATGGATGTTTGGAATAAGGATGTTTCTTTAGGCTGCCACAAGATATCACAAATGACATGATTTCTCTTTTACAGAAAATTACTACAAAAGTGCCTTTATAACTGTATTTATCAACTTTATAAAAACATAAACTCTGGTTACGTATCAGGTTCAGCCTTTCTTGACATCCATAATACAGGCCTGCTTGGGAAATTTATGAAGTCAAAGTGCTAAAGTGACATTGTAAAGAAAAATACAACTGATCAAAACTGTGGCATTGGATTGAGACTAATTTAGGTGCATATGAACCAAGATCTTGGAAGTTTATGTTGATAGAGATTTTGGTATGTGATATCTTCTATTATTTTTAATAGAAAAGTCTCAAAATTAGGATAATTACTAGGAGACATATGCAAAATAAGTGTGATAGATGTAATTTGAATATATATGTGTAAAGAGAATAATAGATATATAAAATTAAATTTCTCCCCTATGGAACAATTGTCCAACAATTGTACCACAGAACCACTTTCACACAAGAAAGAATGAGTAGTAAGCCAATACGCTTGGTAATAGCTATGGAAAAATACATTAAAGGCCACAGGAGATGCTTCTCCTTCCCTGTCATTTAAACAAATATAGATAAAGCAATAAAAAACAAGTTTGCAGAACAGCATGAAAAGAGGTACAATAAGATGTTGTAAACTCATAAAATCTTCCTGGAAGAAAATTGAAAATTAGGGCCAGCAATATGTGGTGTTTAAAGCACTGGACTCCCACATGGTTGACCACGGTTTGAATCCCAGACCCTGTGGCTTGAAACTCACACCGGGCATGTATGTGTGTGTGCCCAAAATCCCAGGAGGAGAATGGAAGGAGGATTGCAGTGTGGCCATCCACCCTGGGGGGTGATTTCTCACTTTCTCTCTTTCTTGTCTCTCTACAATGAGCACATGTGTCCTATGACAAAAACCTAAAAAAAAACCCAAAAAACAAAAAAAACAAAGAAGCAATGCATATGATAGTATTTGGTGATCAGTGATTCTACTTGTAGGAATATATCTCAGATAAGATACTTCTAAGAGCCTTTCTACCCTCTTTGTGTCTGGCTGCTGTATGTACCAGTCAGCTCCCTCTCCTCATGTTCCTTGCCATGCCCTGGAAAACTGAGGAAATGAAAGACTTTCTGCTAACAGCCCAGTGAAAGGACACCAGATCTGTCAGGATCAAGGAAAAAAAAAGGATAATGTGAAGTGTAAAATTCGGTGCAGCAGATACCTCTACACCTTGGTCATCACAGACAAAGAGAAGGCATAGAAACTAAAACAGTCCCTCATCCAGGTTTGACAGTGAAGGAGCTAAATGAATCAGACACTCTCTGAACTACATTAGGCACTTTAAAAAAAAACAAACCTACAAAAATGTACTTTTTGTATCCACCTATTATAGCAAATTACTCATCATATTAAAAAAATTGAAAATAAAACTTATGGGTTGAGTTAGCAAATTGCAGTCTTTGTCTTGATAAATATGTGACTTTCTATACTTAGGAAATTATGTCAATGATTTAGATAAAAGACCACAAGTATGTTATCATATAAACCACAACTACATAACATTTAAATATCATTATACATATATACCTATAAAGATGAAAACAAGGGAGCAGCAGTGGGTGTAATGGCTATGTCACTGGACTCCCATGTAGCCGACTGCAGTTTGAGTCCCGGACTTGATGGCTTAAACTCATGCCAGGCGAGTGTGTGTGTGTGCATTCCCAAGATCCCAAGAATGGAGGATAAGGGATTGCAGCATGGTCATCCCCCCTGGGGGTGATTTCTCGCTTTCTGTCTCTCTGTCTCTGTCTTTTTGGCGAGCGCATGCGCCCTATAGTAAAAACCTCTCCAAAATAATAATAACAATAAGAAGAGGAATAAAAATAAAAATATTTAAAAAATAAAACAAAAAAAAGATGAAAATAACATAAATTGCTAATTTAAAAAATTAAGGCATAGGCCAAAGAGTTCTTTCAATAAAAAAGGTAATTAAAAATACCAATACAAAAGAAAAGATTTTTGAATCTTTCTTAATAGTTTTATTCTATTTTAAAATGTGTTAATTTGTTTCATGAGAGAGACAGAAAAGAGAGAAAGAGACAGAGACAGACACTTTGAACAGGGTCTTACTATCCCCCAGCTTCGATCAGCCCAGATCATAAGCACAACCCATGCTCCTGGCATACACAGGGAGGTCCTGGGACACAAACCTGGGACCCTATCATGTGGGTTTGATTTCATTACCACTGTGCCACAGTCTATCCCGTATTACTTTTTTTTTTTTTTTAGAGGTTTTTGGCTTAGGGTGCATGCACTCACTGCGGAGGGAGAGAGAGACACAGTGAAAGAAAAAATAAGAAATCACCCCCTTGAGGGGGATGGCCATTTGGCAATCCCCTCTCCATTCTCCTCCTGGCATCTTGGGCAGCACACACACGTGCCTGGCGTGAGTTTTAAGCCACTGGGTCCAGGACTTGAACTGCGGTCTGCCACGTGGGAATCCAGTGACATAACCACTATACCATCTGTTGGCCCCCATATAACTAGTTTTAAATTTAAGTTATTTTCAAATAAAATGAGACAGTGAATACTTTTTAGGGGTTAGAGAGCAAGATGAGACTTAGATGTGGATGTCCTGCGTAGTAAAATACAAAGGGATTTGGTGTCATGGATAAATGCACACTCTTTAAAACCCCCTCAAAATTTATAGTATGATAGCATGTTTTCTTTAAAAGATCTTAATTCAGCCATGCTATTGTTCTTTCTGCAATCATGTTCGTTAATTGTTCTCTCCCACCTTTTCCCCCTTTCGATGTTGACATTATTACACAGTTGTTAGGTTTTTAGTTCTAACATTTATCTTGCCATTAAATATGATCTCGAAGTACAGGAAAACCTTATTAATTGTGACCTTCCCAAATTGAAATTTGTGATAATATAGACAAGGTATGTTTCAGTTGTCTATGTATTGCATCATCCTGAAGGGTTTTATTCGATTAGGCAAACTCTCTGATTCCTGGCAAGGTTTCTCAGGATGACAGAGAGATCCTGAGCCCACTTTCACCAGCCTCTCTCACCTTCTGTCTGTCCACATAAACTGTCACTGTCACTGTCAGAGATTTCTTTCTTTCGTTTTTTTTTAGATTTTTGCCATAGGGCAAGTGTGGCCACCAGATAGAGACAGAGAGAGGGAAAGTGAGAAATCCCTTTCCAGGGTGGATGGCCACACCACAGTCCCTTCTCCTTTATTCTTCTGGGATTTTTAGGGCACACATGCACATGTATCTGGTGTGATTTTTAAGCTACCAGATCTGGGACTCAAACCATGGTCAGCCAAGTGGGAATCCAACACCTTAACAACCATACCACCTACTGGCCCTGAGATTTATATTTTTGATATAAGGCTTTGCTATCAATTGACACAAAAATATCCCTAGGGAAGTATTATCAACTAGAAATTGAAGTCCAGATATTGCCAAAAATTCTGTTTGCTCCATTCAGTGTTTGTATGTTCCCCATCTCACTCTGCCAGAATTTAAAAGTCCTTTGAGCATGTGCAGTGACCCTTAAACAACATGGGGGTTAGGGGTAATAATGCATGCCCCCACCCCATGCAGACAAAACTCTGTGTATAACTTAACTACTAAAATCTTATTCTGAACAAAAGCCTTACCAATAACATAAACTGTTGATTAACACATACTTTGTTTTATATTAACATGTATTATACACCATACTCTTACAATAAAGTAAGCTAGAGAAAAGAAAGTATTATTAAGAAATTTAGAAGGAAGAGAAAATGCATGTAATGTTTACTGAAAAAAAAATCCATGAATAGGTGGACTGCACAGTTCAAGCCTGTGCTATTCAGGGTCAGCTGTGTTTCTCAGATCCCAAAGCCACCACCAGTCTCACACCTTGCCACTTTATACATTTCAAGCTCTTTAATTCTTAAGATGCTCTCAGAAAACCATTTCAAAACGGCCCACCTTTTTTTGCCTTCAGTGAGCTCTGAAATAGTATTTCCTATCAGAAGTGCTCGATGTCATTTATTTTCCACTGCTTTGGTTGTGTTTATTAACATTTCATAGACATGGTCTGCTTTCTTAATTAAATTGTAACTCTTTGAGGGCAGGGATAGATCTTACATGCTTTTTTTAAAAAATTATTCACCAGAGAGAGTACCTTCACATACACGCAAGAGTGAGTGAGAGACAGAGAAAGGGAAAAACCCTCATGCTGAGATCCCCTTCTCCTGCCCCTCCAGCTCATCAGGATCTTGGCCACACACAGGTGCACACACCCATGGCATTTTCAAATCCAAGAGAGACCAGATAGTTTCTAGCTCTGGAGTTACGTTTACCACTTACTGCCCCACCAGGTTTGTCCCTCCTTCCTTCCTTTCTCTTTCTCCTTCTCTTTCTTTCTTCTCCATTCATTCCTTCCTTCCTTCCTTCCTTTCTTTCTTTCTTTCTTTCTTTCTTTCTTTCTTTCTTTCTTTCTTTCTTTCTTTCTTTCTCTCTTTCTTTCTCTCTTTCTTTCTCTCTTTCTTTCTCTCTTTCTTTCTCTCTTTCTTTCTCTCTTTCTTTCTCTCTTTCTTTCTCTCTTTCTTTCTTTCTTTCTTTCTTTCTTTCTTTCTTTTTTCTTCTTTCTTTCTC
>NW_006203583.1:272183-287250 GCF_000334495.1 Tupaia belangeri chinensis
CTTTCTTTCTTTCTTTCTTTCTTTCTTTCTTTCTTTCTTTCTTTCTTTCTTTCTTTCTTTCTTTCTTTCTTTCTTTCTTTTTTTCTTTCTTCTTTTACTTCCTTTCTTCTCTCTTTCTTTCTTTCCTTCCTTCCCCTTCTTCTTTTTCCTCTCCCTCTCCCCCTCCTCCTCCTTCTCTTTAAAATTTATTTTCAATTTTTTTCAGCATAGAGAATGTGTACAAAGAGAGAGAGGAAAATAACCTCTTAAATAATTTCATATCTCCCACAGTGCCTGGTAGCAGACCTTTCTTCTGGGTGTTCTCTGACTGTTAAGTGATTGGCTAATATGTAACTGGGGGTAAATAGAGATCATAACATTGACAGGATGGTACTATTTATGTTGTGCTTTGAAGTTCACAAAGCATATGGATCATGTCATTTGATCATTTTAATTTACCCCTGGACAGGAATGGGAGTGGTCACAGCGAGCAGGGTAGAACAGCCTGAGTTCTGAGAAGAGAGGTAGAAACTGGACTATATAGCGATACATAGGCTTATCCAGACTCACTTCCAACCAGTGCTTTCTTCTTGACCTTGAGTTTTTAGACCCAAGGGTCTGATGACTGGAATGACACAGAGGCAGTCTAGTTGAGAAAGTAGCCACTGCTGCTGCTACCATTACTCACAGCTCTACTTCTAGACAGCATTGTGTTTCCTTGCCCCCATGAAGCTGGGCTTGGCCTGAGACTATTATTGATTGATGGAGGGTGCGGGGCGGAGGAGTGAGATCTATCACTTTCAGGACAAAACATTTACTTTCTGGTTTAAGAACTGTCATCCCTCAGCTTCCTACCGTGGCCGTCTTGGTAGCACACGTGAGAGTGGCAATGAGGAACACAACAACACTCTGTCAACACGTGGGGAATTATCTTAAAGGGTTGCTTGATTCTGTAGTGGAATTCAAGAAAGCAGGAAGCACTCTTGTTTTGTTAAGCCACAGTGGTTTGAGAGTCTCCACTGCAGCATGTAACTTGACTACTTTAACACAGCTATTGGTATTGGGGTCTGGTATGTTGGAGCTTTTATTGACTAATCTGAAAGCATTAAGAGGCATCAAGAATGCAGCCATAGAACCAGACTGTGTTCATTTCCAAGCATCGTTGCTAGCTGGATACTTCCTTAATTTCTCTATTCTTCCATTTCCTTATCAATACAACAGGATAGTAATACCACCTGCCTCATAGTGTTGTGTGGGTAAATGAAGTAATTCATGGAAAGCACTAAGAGCAGTACCTTAGAAGAGTGCTCAGTGAGACTTAGATATTATTAATGATATTATCAACAGTCACGTTATTATTACTTCTCAGGATGATAACTAAATTTAGTGTGTTAGGTGCCTTACTATTAGCCCTGCTCTTCCTGTGTCCCCTATTTGAGTGGCATTGCAACCCTATAGTTAGTTTGACTCTAAAATGTGCAATGCCATTATCATGCTTCATCACCGCATATACTCCGTCAATTTCTGTATCTTGGCAATATAAATAAATAAGCACAACTATTTATAATCTTTCTAAAATATATTCTTTTTCCTCTTTTTTTTCATTGCTACTGTCATAATTCATTACCACTTTCCTAGAGCAATAGCCTCCTAATTTGTCTACTTGCATCTAATACTTGGGAGACAGAATGATGACAGTAGAAAGAAGACATATTTTTGTCATGAAAACGGATTTTGAACTCTGGCTCTCTCTCTTGCCAGCTTTGGAATTTGGGAAAGTTACTTAATTTCTCCATGCTTTTTTTTTCTTCATTTGCACAGGAGACTATCAATGTTACTTTGTAGGATTATTGAGCAATTATGTAAGATAATTAAGATAAAGCCCTCAGTACATAGTAGGAGCTCAGTAATTCTCAATTTGAGTCCTTTTCCCCTCATTGAATTTGACCCAAATTGGTGTCAATTTTTTTCCCCCACAGTTAGGCCTAGTTGAATTTCTCTCTTCCTCCAAAACCAGAGAGTATAAAATAAAGTATAAAATAGAATATAAAATAACTCTTAGTTAAGAATTCAGTAGCCTCGGGACCAACAGTTGGCATAATGGCTATGTTGCCGGACTCCCAGTAGTTGACCATGGTTCAAGTCCCGGACCTGGTGGCTTAAACTCACGCTGGGCGCATATGTGTGTGTGTGTGTGTGCCCAAGATCTCAAGAGGAGAATGAAGGAGAAGGAATTGTGGCATAGCCATTCTCCCTGGGGGGTGATTTCTTGCTTTCTGTCTCTTTGTCTCTCTCTGTCTTTCTGGCAAATGCACATGCCCTATAATAAGAACCTCTCAAAAAAAAAATAAATAAAAGGTTCTGTAGCCTCTAGACCCTGTCCCAATAATCGTTCTCTCTCTCATTATTACTTAAAAGTTCTCTGAACTTTTGCCCATACTTTTCTTTTAGGTTGGAATGAACTAACTCCTTCTCTCCCCATCAAAATTCTACTTCTTCTAAGTTCAGAACCATGTCTTCTGAGATGAAAGATTTCCTTCTTTTTATCTATCAGTTAGCTATTGTCGTGAAATTGCTGCTCAATAAACCACCTTTAAACATGGTGGCTTAAAACATCAATGTTTTATTCTTACTGATCTATCAGTTGATTGAAGTAAGCTGGGCTCCTCTGCTGGTAGTTTTATCTCCTGAAACCATCACCTTGGTTGGAGGTCAGGATTTTTATTTTTAATTGCCAGAGAGCACATGCAAAGAGAGAGAGAATTTGGGACATAGTCATGCTGCAATCTCTTTTTCTCCATTTCCTTATCCTAAAGCTGCTGGGCCCATGTAGGATCAGGTTCTCTATGCTTGCTCAATGCTCTATGGGGCCCGCCCCCAGGGTTAGCATTTTATAATACACATGAATTTGTGGGAGACAAACATTCAGTCTATAGCTTCATATGAAGGAAACAAACCAGTATGTAAACAAAGAAGCAATAAAACACAAAGGTGTGTAATCCCTATTATAGAGATAGAAGTAAAATTCTAGGACCCCAGAAGTGAAGCAGTTCATTCCAACTACAGTGTTCAAGATTGCTTTATTGATTCCCATCGTGTACCTCTTCACATCATTACACCCTTTGCCTTGCAGTTCTGCAATGCCCTCCTATTATGAGAGGGTCATACTTCCTTTACACCTTGACTTTGGGCTTGGCTATGTGACTTGCGTTAGTCAACAGGATGAATTAGTTAGGACTGATGGAATACCAGATCCACAGGTAGCTCTCAAGAAACATACATATTCCTGTTCGAGCTCTTGGACCTCTGCCACCGACATAAGAGCATGTCTAGACTAGCCTGCTTGTTCGAGGAGGACAGAAGAGCCATGCAGTGCAAAGCTGAGTAACCCTTCAATTGAGCCTACCCTAATTCAAAGTATTTTTTTTTAAATCCCTAAGACCCTTGACCTCTTTCACCAGAGAAGACATAGATAAAAAGTGGCATTTGTGAACCAGAATGTGGGCCCTCACCAGACACTGAATCTGCTGGTGCGTAGATCCTGGATGTCTTAGCCTCCAAAACTATGAGCAGTAAATCTCTGCTGTTTATTAGTCATCTAGTTAATGTTGTTTTGTTATAGTAGCCTACATGGACTAAAGCAGACGAAAATCTTTTGGAATGCAAGGATGTGTTCTATTGGGTCATCAGAAAAGTTATGATGTGTATTTGTATAGAAAAAGATAGAAAAATATGTCATGACTTTTCTGATGCCAAATACTTATTTTCATTTTTCCACTAATAGTTAGCATTGTGCTTCACATATAGTCAATGTCCAGTTAATACTTTTTGTGTTAGAAATCTTAAATTTGGAGTAAATCAGATAACTAATTTAGAGACACATTTTAGCATTTTGTTTCAAACATTTTGTGAAATGTTTTTGATTCAAAGAAGAAATTACAAAATTATAAATTGCTCCTCAATGAGAGGCTTAAGGATTTTTCTCTACAGAGTCACTGTATTATATATGCATCACTACTAACATCAATCAACCAATAGATAAAGGAAAAATTTTACAAAGAAGAAAATCTAGAACAGTTCATGAAAAGTATTAGTAAAGATGGATAAAAGGGAAGCATTATTTTTATTTGTAATATGTGAGAAAATATATACCTTGAAGTTTTGAAGAAGAGCATAATAATTTTACAGGTTAAAAATTAAGTATCTTGGGACCAGCAGTTAGCATAATGGCTGTTGCTGAACTCCCATGTTACCGACCTGGATCGAGTCCTGGACCCGATGGCTTAAACTCACGCCAAGGCACGTGTGCTTGTGTGCCCAAGATCCCGAGAGGAGAATGGAGGGGAAAGGATTGTGGTGTGGCCATCACCCTAGGGGTTGATTTCTTGCTTTCTATCTTTCTGTCTCTCTTTGTCTTTCTGGTGAGTGCATGTGCCCTACAGCAAAACCTCTCCAAAAAAAAAAAGTAAAAAATAAGTATCTTGTATGTGTCTCACCAAAGAGCATCATTGATGAAGCCTTTATTAGCATTTACTGATGATCAATTTTTACACTGGAGATTGTAAAATGGTGATATTCTAAATCAGTCATGCTTGCAGTATTTATTAACTGGAGTGTTTTTAATGAAGAGCTTTTGTGGGAGCCAGATGATGGTGCAATAGTAAAGCGTGATGCTACTGAGGCAATCTCGCATGGGAGGGCTCCTGGTTCAGAGACCTCCCTGAGTATACCAGTTACACACTTGCCTGTGATCTGGAGCTGAGTGAGGGTTAGGGTGGACTGTGGCATCTGGACTCTTTTGGGTGTGAAATAGATAAATAATCATTAAAGGAGAACTTTTTTCCCCTTCACCCGCCATCCTTTGAATATCCTAAAGGACTAATGGATTCCTTTTTCAATGCATGTACCTAAGAGCCATTCTTCTTTATTCTAAAACAATCCTAAATTTGACAGTGGGAAGATTATTTAAGTTAGATTCTATATCTTTTTGACACAGTCCCCATTAGTCTTAGAGTATTTCCTTTCTTTTAGGCCACATAGGGTGTTCTGGGCTCAATTTTCACTTCTCTGACCCAGGAGCCCTGGAGTCTACTACTTCTCCAAGGTTCCTTGGTTCCCTTTAGAAGCAGTGGTGTTCAGAAACCAGGATCTGTACTGGGAATGCTCATTATTACTGGCATGTCATGGCTTTTAGAACTTTGTAGTGGATAGAGTGTGTTGTTGTCATATATACCTGACTTTCCTGATGACCCTGTACACACACACACACACACACACACACACACACACACGTGTATATATACATATAATTTCCTAGCCCTGCTTATAATATCTGCACTAATACCTACCAACAGCAGACTCTCTGAAGTTAAATATTTTTGTTTTTGTTTGTTTGTTTACTTATTTTTTTTAACCAGAAAGTGCATGCAATCATCTGAGAGAGAGAGAGAGAGACAGAGAGAGAGAGAGAAAGAGAGAGAGAGCTAGAAAGAGAAGGTGAAAAACCTCCCCTCATAGGGAATGGTCATGCTGTCATCCCTTCTCCTCTATTTCTTTTGGGATTTTTGTATGCATGTACATATGCTCAGTGCATTTCTTAAGGGTCTGGCACTCTAACTCTGCAATCAGCCATGTAGGATTCAACCACCATACCATGGGTTGTTCCAAGACTTTTTAAAATACTCTTTGTCCTAAAGTTATTATGAAACAGGAACATAGGAACATGATCTCAAATATCATACAACAGATTACTTATTAATTTCAAAGAGGAAAGCATATCTTTATCATTGACATTTTGGTAGATACCCCTAATTCAATGACCACATTTGGCATCATCATCGATAATGGGACAAACCAGCATTACAGCATGTACATACCTACGTAGCGCCTCCTAATATGATGCACTGGAGAAGGTTATAATATCATCTTGCCAAAGATACTTATCCTTAATCTATTCATGAGGGAAAAAGACCCAGACAAATGCAGAATATGAAATATTTTATAGATGGCCCATATTATTAAAATATGTCAATGTCATAAAAGACAAAATAAGATAGACAAACTATTCTAGGTTAAAGGAGTCTATAGAGACAAGGTAACCAAATATGACATATGATATAAAAACATTAGTTGGGCAACTGGATATTGATTTAAGTATAATTATGATATATGTATAGTAGAGGGAATGGGGATAAGAAACATGCATATATGCGATACATTAGGGATTTGTGTGTGTGTGTGTGTGTGCGTGTGTGTCTGTGTGTGTGTGTGAAAGAGAGGCAACTCCTTGTTTTCTCTAGAGGGCTGTCCATAGGTAATGAATGAACTAAAGATTTAAAAAGTAGCAATGGAAATATGTCATTCTGGGTTGTGAGGATAACTGCTGAAAGTTTCCACTGAGAGCTGAAAACGATGGCTTTTGGGAGGGAGAAATGCTGGCGGGGAGGTCACTGCTGCTGAACTACTTGATTATTTCATGCTGACATGATTTTGATAATGCAAAATATATATTTAAAAATAAACTCCCATTTGTAAATAAAAACAAAAAAGAGGGGGATCTTATGAAGGGATACAGAGAAGAGTAATCTGGGAACTGGACTGTGAGGGGATGGGCAAGTCAAGGAGGTCTGAACTAAATCCCATTAGTGGGGAGGCTGTGGAGAAGTTCAAGTCGGGTCCTGAGAGTGCAGCTGTTAGAGAGGCATCACAAATCCTTCCTTAAATATTTACTGACCTCTTGCAAGTCCTTCATTCCTCTATGATACCTAGCCCAGTATCATTTGGATACTGCTCTAAGTGTTTGGAATGTAGTGGCAATGAACACAGCAGATCACACCCCTGTCCTGGTGTGAGGATTTCAGACATGTTAGGTGCCCTCGGATGGGTGCTCTGAAATTCCCCCAAAGCACTAGATGTGTGTGTATCCTATAGCAATAAGCCTAATTTATACAATTTCATATTTATTTTGCGAGACCTTTGTTTCCACATCCCAGTTATTCTGTTTTCTCAGTGGTCTATCAAGGTCTCCCTTCGGGCTCTTTTCACTTGACTCAGGTGGGAAATTTTTAAGTCAGTTTGTCCTTGTTCGCTTCAACTAGGCTCCATATACATCCCCTAGGCTGTCAGTGGGGGAGGGTGCAGGGTGATGGGTGTAGAGGGGCCATATAGCTTTGTACAGGTGGGCAGAATTCACAACCAAGAAAAGCTACCCTGGAAGATACAAGGACCCTCTGAAGGGGTGTATGAAAAAGAAGTGGGGGCTGGACCATTGGCCTAGTGGTTCAGGGAGCCAGCTTGCACATGGCCAACAGAGGTTCAAATCCCAACTCTGGTGGCTTGAAAAACATGCAGAGCACATGTGGGTGTATCCCAATGAGATGGAGAAATGGAGGAGAAGGGGCTGAGATGTGACTATGCCCCACTGAGTGGCTCTCTCTCTGTCTTTCTCTGGCTAGCACACTTGTCCTCTGGCAATTAAATAGCAGAGAGTGAGACGCAGGGAATCAGGGAGGGGAAAACAAAAGCAAAATATATGAGAGATAAGAAATGGAAAATTATTTGTTGATGATAACACGTATGGTAATATCCTTGATTAAGCCAATATGCAGTGTATTCTGGAAGGGAAATCTGATTGTGTATGCTGTGATGATGCACAGTGAATGAATGTAAAATAAATAAATTAAAAAAAAAAAAAGATGGGCCAGCAGGTGGTGTAGTGGTTAAGACGCTGGACTCCCATATAATTGATATGGTTCAATTCCTGAACCCAATGGCTTGAAACTCACTCCAGGCACATGCCCAAAATTCCAAGAGGAGAAAGGAGGATTGTGGCATGGCCATACCCTGTCCCCAGCCCAGGGGTGATTTCTCACTTTCTGTCTCTCTGGGTCTCTCTGGTGAAAGCACACACCCTATAACAAAAATACCCACCCCCCACAAAAAAAAAAGAAAGAAAAGAAGCCCACATGGAAGGAGACAGATATTGAGTAGAAAGAGAATATTGGGGGCACCAATATGTGGCTCACAAATAAACCTTAAAAAATTCAGAGAAGGAAATGAAGTGATGAGGGAAAAGTGAACTAGTCAAAGGAGAGATATAAAATTTATCTCCATTTTGTTTTATCATTTGCATCATTATCTGACTGCCTCTGGTAATAAGATGCTTCTAAATACCTTCAAATACAGATGGAGTCTCTCATCCACATTGCCTGTAGTAAAAGAAATTAGGGTATGTTTTTCAAGAAACTTGAATAATCTGATAGTAAAACACAAGAAAGATGTGTCTTCGCTACATAATAATGGTGAGACTGGAGATAGTTTTTTGTTGTTCTTGAAATGTTTTGACGAAAAAATTAAACAAAAAAGGAAGAAGACCTATTTGGATAGATAAAACTAAGGATTTGTTTCAAAAAGCAGTTGGGTTGGATACAGTGTTGTATCTTTGCTGTGTTGGAAGAGAAAAAACAATAAGACAGTGCCAACTCTGACTGTGCTTAATAGGGGGTTAGTCTGTTCAGGGTATGCTCCTGCAGGAGTTGAGTGATGCTAGAAATAACACGATGCAAATTCTTCCTTTCCTCCAGTATAGAGAACCCTTACTATCACATCACATCTTGTCCCTCCTACTTGCTGGATTCAACCATTCTCTCAGAAACAGGCTTATTTATCCCTCCCTTTATTTTTCTCTCCTGTCTTCTGTCCTCTTTTATAATTTAGAAAAGAAAAGGGCACATTTAGGAAAGTAGCGAAGAAATGTTTCTCTGAGTATGCAATGTGAATATCTAGAAGTGCATATTGTTAACATGTGCACAACTGACTCAATAAAATACACTGGATAACGAGTATTTTTTTCTCCTTGTTGGAGGATAGGCAGGGCTTCAGACAAGGGAGTGAAGGTTGTTTAAATGCCCCTTTGAAAAAGGACTGCTTGAATTGAATAATTAATATCATTACGATAAGAACAAAATAGACATTCTTTTAAAAGAGTAATGATGGTAGAGGCAGGATCTTAGTATGCTTGTGAGGGTTATTAAAATTGAAGGCTCTGCCTATGTTTCTAGTACACTCCAAGACTGTCAAGCGAAAGAAGATGGAATGGATTTAGCGTAGGGAATTAATATGCATATTGTTAACTGAGCCATTAACAAATTATTTTTTCAAAGATAAAAATCATTTGACTATTTCCTTAAGAAACCAAGAAGCCTGTTTCACATTAAGTAACAACAAGTCGAGACTGAGTTTAAAGCTAATGCAGCTTCAGTTTCACAGCTTCTCCTTGGGGCCTTTCTAAGGCCCTAATGATGTGTCCAAATGTTTTAGAAGAATTTGCAAAAGTAGCATTATTTTAATTGCAATAATTCAAGATTGTCGTCTCTTCCCATTTCAACTTTCCCAATCAGATTTTCTGTCACACTGGATGTCTTTGGAGTGGTAGAGAGCATTTTTGAAATGAAGTTAAGGGGTAATTGAGTTAGGAATACTTAAATTTGTGTTTAGTGAGATACATTTATGAGGCTTGAGATCAGTTCCCTTTAGAGTAAAATTATTGCTAGTTGTTATGAAGAAAAGGCCTTCAAGTGTGACACCAAGGTGTCACAGGACATGTACTCTGTGGGTCATCTCTTTATTCTAGTTGGAGATAAAACCATCTCTTTGTTAAGTTGCTAAGCACTTTTTTGTGTGGAGTCTTCAAAATAATCATGGAAATCTATACTTTCTTTTAAACTAGGTTTGGATTTCGATTGTTTCTGCGTCAAAATAAATTTTTACTTTAATTCCACTTTCTCACAAAGGTTTTGAAGTCCCCTCATATTTTGTAATTTTTTTTCTATCAGATTTGTCTTACAAATGGAGTACTTTCTTTTCTTTCTTTCTTCTTTTTTTTTTTTTTTTTGGAGAGGTTTTGGCTGTAGGGCGCATGTGCTTGCCAGAAAGACAGAGAGAGTCAGAGAGACTGAAAGCAAGAAGTCACTCCCACAGGGGGGATGGTCACACTGCAATTTCCATTGAAAAAAAGCAAGAAGTCCCCCCCCCCCGGGGGGGGGTATGGCCACACGGCAATCCCATCTCTTCCATTCTCCTCTTGAGATCTTGGGCACACATGCACACACGCCTAGTGTAAGTTTAAGCCACTGGGTCCGGGACTTGAACAGTGGTTGACTACATGGGAGTCCAGCGACACAGCCATTATGCCAACTGCTGGTCCCACAAATGTACTCCATTTAAACACACAATAAATTAGAATTTTCTTTAAAGACTCTAAGTGTAATGTTTCCCATTAGAAAGTGCTCAAACCTTGCAATTTGAGTACATCAATGTAAAAGTTTCTAAAATTTTTCATAGGTGAGAAAGGGAAACATAAATACAGATACATTAAAAAGTTTATTCAGAGAGCTGATAAAGTGAGACTGTCATTTTTAATTTGGAAATGCATTTTGAGACATTTTAATAAAACTGAGAAATTGAAGACTATTGTTTAAGACACACTTGAAGAGTTCCTTCTTTTATCATCTACAGTTATTTATTAAAGAAAAAACAAGAGTAAACTCAGATAAAAATGGATGAACATGAAACAAAGTAGATAAAAATGAACAATGATATCAATAAAAATTAATCTCACATTAAGGAGCAAGTTGTTATAATTTTCCCCCAAATCATACCAAAACTGTAATTCTTTAAGAAGAGAAATTTTGAATGGAAATATCAAATAGACTCTTAAGATTATTTTATAATCCAGTTAATGAAGGGAAGTGAATCACATGAATACATTAGGAAAAGATTTAAATTTCTGGTTGGTTTGAGACAAAATACTGACATTGATGAAGATAATGCAAAACTTATGATACATTACAAACTAGTTAATGAGTGTCATCAATTCAAAGGATATTTAAGACTAGTCACTGTACAAGAAAAATCGAAATCTGCGTAACCTCACAATTTATATGCAAAAAAATTTGATAACAATTTTCCCAAATATGATAATAATCCTGAAAAATGAACATTGCACCATTATCAATAAATAAGACATTTTTAGACGTTATCTATAATGAAAAACAATTTGCAAACAGCCATGTTGAAATGCAGATTGGATTCTTTTTTTTTTTAGTTCTTTCTATTATCTTCATAGAAAATTATACTTTAAATCATAATATGAAGAGGTGCTAGGACTAGCAGGTGGCATGGTAGTTAAGGATGCTGGACTCCCACATGGCTGATCATGGTTCAAGTCCCAGACTTGGTGACTTGCTTTCTCTCTCTTTTTCTCTCTCACTCTATTCCTCTCTGGTCAAATTAAAAATAAATAAATAAATACAGTTAAATAAAATAATTCTAAAGAAAAAAAAGGAGGTCCTTAAAGCATATGGAGTAAAAAACATACAAAACTAAGTAATAGAAGTATCAGACAGGTAATTAATAAAAATTAGTTGAATTTTTATTTTTATAGCATTTGTAAGTATTGAATTTTTGAAATTGTGATTTTTTTAAGTACATATTAATTTTCACATCAGATTTTAAACTCTTTTTTTCTTAAAGAGAAATCTCAAATTGTATAGGCCACAACCCCTCCTCCTTGATACCAGTGTCTGATTTTGAAAAATGTTGTGAGATATTTGAATAATTTCTTTGTCTTTTTCTTTTTTCTTTCTTTTTTTCTTTTTTTTTTTTTTTTTGCCAGACACTGGGCAGGGTTTGCCTCAGCTGATTAGGCCATGGAAAAGAGTGTGTGCATCTCCCAGGATCCTCGCTTTGGGCCAAGCGAGCTGGCAGAGAACCTCCAACAGTGTCATTAGCAGCCTAGGGTAAGAGCTTTACCTCAATAAATAATGCTGTTAAATAAAGGCCAACATTTAGTTAGGTAGCTTTTTTTTTTGTGCTACCTAACTAGAAGTTATGAAATGTATATTTGCAAACTTGAAAAATGATATTTCAAATTTCATAAATCTGGGTGATCTTTGAAATCATTTGATTAAAGGGTCTGTGGTCCATGGAGGCAAAAGTTATTGCTGAGAATGCAAGTGGGTGACATGGAGCATGAGAAATAAGGAGATAATTCTTGGTCTCATTGAATGGGCAATGAACAATGAATATCATGGAGAAAAGACTCACTTTCTACTTCACAAGTTGTGTGGTCCTTGGAATTAGCTATTCCAGTATCAGAAAACTGCTTGAGGAAGTGGTTTTAAAAATAATCATAAGAAACAAACAAACAAACAAAAGAAACCCATGGGGCTGGATGGTGATACAGCGGTAGTATATGGTGCTCTGCAAAGCCGACCTACATGGGAAAGTTGTGGATTCATGTCTGGAGACCTCCCTGAGTACACTGGGCACATGTGTGCCCATGGTCTAGGGCTGGTTGAAGATAGGGGTTGATCAGCATCAGGCCCTGTTGGAAGTGCTATCTTGCTCTGTCTTTTTTTCTCTCTCTTTATCTCTCTCTCTTTCATAGTGGAAATAAAGTTAACCAAAAAAATCTTAGTATTTATTGAATCCTACTCCATGTCTAGAATTGAGCCAGGTACTGGGAATCTATGGATAACCTCTAGGATGGTTGACCTTTAGAGAGCTAAACAAGGAATTGAGAGGAGTGGAAAAATGCAAAAGAATGAAATGATAAGTTTAACCATATGGAATTGCCTTTTAAAATGATAGGTCAGTAATGGTTGTTTCATGTGATTGGCAATTTCATATGACTATCAATCATTCATGTGGTCCAACATGAATAGTTGTGGAGATAAATATATATATATATATATATATATATATATATATATATATATATATATATATATATATATATTTTTTTTTTTTCTTTTCCTTCATAATGCAGGACCAAATGTCCAACTTGGTATGTTTAGTGTCTCTGGTGCCTGGATAATAAATACACGCAGGAAGTATCACCCAGTCATTATAACTGATCAAGTAGCTCTTCCAGAGATCTCCAAGTGCAGGTATGAGGGTTGGATGAGATGATGGTGAGGGGTCATCTTTCATTTTAAAATCTTTGAAATTGTTACAGAAATCAGTTTGGGTTTGGATGATTGAAAAATATGCCTAAAGTAGGTGGGACTTGAGCTGGAAACTGAAGGGGAGGAGGTCTTACTTAGATACAGGGAATGCGGGAATTTGTTCCTCCTTCCACACTTGTGAAAGAACAGGTTAGAACGGAACGGCTGGATTTGAGTAGAGAAGAAAGAGCAGACAAAAACAGTATGACTTTGGTGAAGGGGGTTGGGGATAGGAAAGGGAATGTGGGCTCTGGATTAGAAAAATAAAACAGCATTTAAAAAAGATGAAAGCTCACCTGCTAAGGTCCTGGAGTGAATATGGATCTCATTCTGAAGAAATGGCCATTTTAGAGGTCTCAGGTACAGAACCCATGTCTCCCAACTGGAAATCTGCACATGGAGTGGCTTACGGTGGTCGCTGTGTGCCAAGATGGCACAGCAACTCAGGTGGTTCTATAGTTCTCCAAAGGGGTGGAAAAATCGCTCCTAACGCTCTCAGAAAAAAAAGCAATACCCCCGCAGAGAAAGAATCATTTGCTTGTGAATACATTGTATATGTGTTTCCATGTGATGCTTAGATTCAAAAATTAAGCCAAGCAAACCCCAGGAAATATGAAAGAATTTGTTCAGGCATTTTATGAGTACTGTCTGATCTATAGGCCAGCAAAACCCATCTGATGTTTTCTACACAGACCGATGTCCCGAGCTACTTGGTGTGAGCACTTCACACAGCACTGTCTCCCGTGTGTGTATGTGTGTATTTGCATATAGCTGCTTCTCAGGAAGGTTGGTGAGACAACCATAACATAACCAATACAAAAGCGCTCCATCACTGTAATATTTTGGATCGTTGAAATGACAATGGATGAGAATACAAATGATGTATATCTAATATGAACATTAAAAATAAACGATACTACAGGTGGTGATAAGCGGTATTAAAATATAAAAAAAAATTAAGAGGGTGAGAAATGAAGAAATGTTTGCCTTTTAAAACAAGGTGAGGGCGCCTAGCCCTGGGTGAAAGTAGTAGCGCTGGCTGTGCAAGGTTAGGGCCACATGGGAGGTCCGGTTAGGGCTTTGAAGAGGCCAGTGAGACAGTGGTGGGTGGGACACAGGATCAAAACAGGGAGACCCTGTCAAAAATCTCTCTCTCCTGAAAAAAAAAAAAAAATGCGGGGCGGAGTAGCGAGTGTGTTTGTAAATGCCATGAAATATATTGAATAGTTTCCCTCTTTTGTGAACGTGTTTTTCCGTGAACTTGATTGTTCACTTGCCTCATTGATTCTCTTCTCCAAGTCTAAATAACAGACCACTTAAAATCCAAACTCCTCAAATCTTCACTAGCAGGCGGAAGAACACACGTGCAATCTGTACTATGCCACCCAGCCATTAATTACATCTGCCTTGCATTGTTCTCTGTTGTTTGAGGCCTCAGCCTCCCGTGCTCAAAATAGATCTTAAGCTCCTTGAAGGCAAGAATCCTGCCTGAAACTGCGTTCGGACCCGCCTTGTACATACTACGCAAAGGCTGATCACAGAAAATAAAGCAAGGGTCTTACATCTCAAACTGTCTCTCTCCCCCACCGGTTCGCAGCCCGCCCTCTCTCATTGCTGTTCCCCACTGAGGCCAGGAGGAGGCGCCACTGACTCGGGTTAAGCCTGTTCCCCTTCCTACCCCACTTCCCCCAGCACATGACGTGGGAAGCTGCCTCCGCCAGAGTCTTAGCAATAGGAGTGAGGGGGTGAAGGGGTTTGGGGGTGGGGTGGGGTGGGGGGTGTGGAGAGAAAGGACACGCGCGCGCACACACACCCTGGGAGCAGAAACATCTTCCCTAGCTTCGTGGGTTTCTCCTCCCCCCAGAGCCAGTGTGTGAGAGGTAGGTGTGTGTGGGGGGCAGTGGGGGTGGGAGGCACGTTCTGAGTGTGAGACCCAAATCCAGACCAGGCAACCTGTGATCTCCCCGCCCTCTCCCCGTCCCCGGTGATTAATACCCATTTTTCGTACTCTCCCCTCCTCCCCTGCTCTCCTCTCCCGCTGCCGCGCGGTTGACTTGCACAGCCTGCCCCCTCCCGCTTCC
>NW_006203583.1:287328-287901 GCF_000334495.1 Tupaia belangeri chinensis
TGAGAAAGGAAGGTCCCCCCACCCCCTTTCAAAAACCACTTCCTTCGGCTTCTTCACCTCTAGGAAATCTCCGGGCTTCGCTCTATCGAAAGTGCTCGTCAGGGTGATTCTTGATCACCACGATCCCAAAGTGCTGGCGTCCGAATGCATTTCCTTTTGCTTTGCGAAGAAGAGTCGTGAACTTCAAAACCCCCGAGACGGATCATTAATCCTGCTTTGCAGGGAAGGAGCACCCTCCAGCCCCCGCCACCGGCCACCGCTCTCCGGAGACTGCAATCGCGGAGGCACTCAGAGCCGGTATGTAAATACTCGCTTTGGAGTCTCCGATCTTAATTTTGGGGTTTAGGGGTGTCAGGCAGATAAAGGGTTGAAACAGGGAACCGTTAACCAACCTGGTGTTAGGTAAAGCTCTGAAATCCAGCAGAACCCGGCACTTGCTAATTTGGACGTGGCTTTTTAAAAGGCTTTTTTTTTGGGGGGGAGAGGGGGTAGGGCTGCCTCTGGTCTTTTTCGGGGTTAATCCCCTCACCTAGCCAAGAGGCTGGCAGCAGGGCCCGGGGTCGGAGGGACGCG
>NW_006203583.1:287925-291353 GCF_000334495.1 Tupaia belangeri chinensis
CATCCGTCCAATCGACACGTTGCAGGTGAAGCCCCGTGCGCTGCGCATCAGCGCGGCGGCGGCGTGAGTGTGCGCGGGGGTGAGTGTGCGCGGGGGTGAGTGTGAGTGCGCGCGCGGGGGCGCGTGCGCGCCGGGGGCGTGTGTGCGCGCGTGTCAGTGTGCCCCTTCCAAGAAATGCCCAGTGTGCACCCCGTGCACAATCAGAACCCATTCAGCACGAGCCCGGGGTGGGAGGCGGCCTGCTGCTGCTGGAGGCGATGGGCAGAGCGAGACAGACATGTCAGCAGCAATGCAGATGGGGCTGGGGGCCGCACTCGCTGGCGAGTTAAGTGGGGATTGTGTTTCTGCGTGTGTGTGAGTGTGTGTTGCTGTACGGTGCCTCTCCTCCCTCCCTTCTTCCTTCTTTTCCACTTCCCTCCTTCGCTCCCTCTCTCCATCTCTCCTCTTCCATTCAGGTTGGCTTTCCCACCTCTCATCCATGCCTGTCCCAGGAATGGTATAGCCAGACCTTTTCTGAATTATTTATAGACCGGTGCCAGCTGTTTTCAATTCCTCTCGTGCGCACTCTGTGGGAAATGCGGGGTTTCCTCCCCCTTTTCCCTAAAACGAACTGATATCTTTTTCGGAATGCATTTTTCTCACCCTCCGGGGACACTGAAATCAAACCCTGACCGCCTCTTTTTCCCCCTTAGGAAGGGGACGCTTTGGGAATGACCATGCTCCACGGAGGGACGGAGCCGGCCCCCAGCTTCTCCACACAGAGCCTTCTCCACTAAATCTCCAAAAATCAAAAACTGTAATTGTCGGAAGAATCATTAAAAATATTCCAGTCACTAACCTCACATGCAAACGGAATAATTACTGTGGATTCTGCATCGTGAGCAGAATTACCTTTGAATTCAACCTTTTTTCTTTGAATTTGCATCTCTTCAAGACACAAGATTAAAACAAAATTTACGCTAGATTGGATTTTAAATGATCTCCCGTTCATTTATCCTTCGTCTTTCTTATGTGGATATGAAAGCGAGAAGAGGAGACTGGACATCCCCAACATGCCCACTCCCTTAATCTGCCCGTCTAGAGGTTTGGCTTCTACAAACCAAGGTAGGGCAAATTCAATTTTATTTTTTCCCCAACTGCAGTAGGGATTCCTTGTTTTATCCACCCCTTGGGCACCCTCAAGTGGGTCCTTTTGGAAGAAAAGGTAACAGGATATTAGAATAATGCCGTTTGAGAAAAAGGGTAATTACAAAGAGGGAAATCTCCCATGTTAATTTCTTTTCCTTCTCTCATCAGACAGGCTTTGGGTTTTGAGGGGCAGAATAGGTATATATTGGCATGGACAATGTTGGATGGCATAAGGGGTATGTGTGCAGACATGGCCAGCTGGGAGACCTGTGTGATTTTCAAGTTAAATAGTATTTTATTCTCTCAGAGCTAAAGCTCTGATTTTCATGGGAATCTAGGATATGATTCTTTTTTTTTTTTTCCAGGCTCTCTTTTTCCTCTTGCCATCTTTGTGCCTTTCTCCCTATCTCCTCTCTTTACCTTCCTAGGCATCCTTTCTATATCCTTTAAAAATAAAAATAGTGACTGAGATGACTGTGGTTGGTGCCATTAAATCTCCTTGCTGTCTAAAGGGTTGACACTGGGCCCAGAGATCCCGGGAGGCCTATTGCAGAGGGGCAGGTATAGGTGGGGAATCGGGCTGGTCTAAGAACACCTGAAATTGAAGGATGCTGCAGGTGAAGAGGACTTAAATCATCAGCTTGGAGCAAAGAAATTCTGTCAATATTCTGGTTTTAATTTGTATTTTTTTAAATGTGCTATTCTTTTTGAGCTGTAAATTTCTCCTTCTGTCTACACATCTATTTATACCCACACATCCTCCAAGCAAACTGTTACTTCCACACTCTTGCAAAATGGCTATCTTGCAGAGTTCTAAAACGCTATGCATGTGGAAGGGGTGCAGAATTCGACACGTGAGTCTTTGTGTTAAACAAAGAGATGTGCTGTGTGCATGTGTTAGTCTTGTACTCTCAAAAATAGAATTAATACTTTAATTTTCGCCCCTCTCATCAATTTTTACAATATGTGAGATGTGGTTAGGCAGTATTTTAATGCACTTGATAAGAGAAATAGCAGGAGAAATGGAAAAGACTTAGCTAATGACTCTTCATCTAGTCACTCATGTAATCCAAGACAACTCCCGAGAAAACCAGATCACCATGGGCTGGGGGGCAGTGATGGTGAGTGTGTTGCTCCTCACCTTAGTCCAATGACCAGATGTCCCAAAACTCTGAAAGCATCTAAATGCAAGAATCAGGTTGGAGTAAAGATCTTTAAATATATGTAGCAGAATCACTAGCATCAATAATCTTTCCAAAAGTAGGACCCCCTCAATATTTTCTTTTCCTAGTGTTAAAGAATAAAAATCCTTCGAAACAATCCACAATACTAAAGGAATATGGGGAAGTAGCAGAACGTCCTTGTCACTCAACGTGACAGCAGATGATAGTTCTTCATTGTCCAGATAGGATGAATATAATCCAAATTCACTATCCCCCTCTCCTAGATTTCATTCTTTTGAGCTTTTTATTGTGAAAACACTGATCTGTATCCATCGTGTAATCAGAGAGGGTGGGATCCCACTTCCAACTAGGTTCTCGCCATGTCTGCAAAGAACTGAGGTTATCTGGTATGTGCTGGCCTTACGACACCTGAGTTGGTTCCTCATCTGCTTCCACTCCTTCAAGTAGGAGGATGAAGTCTTAATTTTACTTCAAAATAGAACAGAGGTATGGGCGAGACAGGCAGCTCCATGTGCCATGTCTCCATATGTGCAGATGAGCAGGGGAGGTAGGTATCCATAGGGCACTTGGTCTCTTTTGTGTCTGGTGTCTATGACAGTGCTGTACGCCTAGTAGGTCCTTCAGAAGTGGTGACAATTGACAAGGTTGACAAAGAGGTCTTTTTACAGGGTCTCAGTCACTTCATTTGTCTTGAATGCCAATGGGATTAAGCTGTGTTCCAGGCTGTCATTAGTCGGCCCTAGGACTAGGCAAAGAAGAGGTTAAAAGGGGAGGGTGTTAAAGTCTGAAGGAAGAGAAGAAGAGGAGGTGGGAAAGCTATAAAGAGAAAGGTGAGGTAGTCCAATGGGAAAGGGCTTGTTAGGATTCAAGGAGCAATCGCCACAGGTGGTCTGTACCTTTTCCACATCCAAGCCAATTTGGATACCCTGATAAGGAGGCAGGTGTTCCTCATCCTCATGGGTGGTCTCCCGGAGGCTGTAACTCAGTGATGTTCTAGACTTCTAGGGGCCATTTTTCTCCCCCCTATTTTATCTCCTTACATCACAAAGAGCTGACTAGGTTCTATTTTATCTTCTCTCCTTCTGCCACCCACCCTCCCACCCCCGCCCAGCCATT
>NW_006203583.1:292268-336064 GCF_000334495.1 Tupaia belangeri chinensis
CCCCCCGCCCCGCTTACCGTGTGGGTTACATGGGGAAGAAATGTGGCTGCTGGTGGGAGGAAGAGCAAATTTGATTTTAATCAAGGAGCCTCCATCATGTGCAATTAAGAAAAAAAAATTGTGAAAGGAGGATGTTAGGCTGGTGATTTCAAGGGAAGCAGAACAACGCTATCTTCTATCTCAATTTCAGGTGTGGTGAAGTGTGGTGGATCTGTGAACACCAGAGTGATATGGTAGCTTAGGGATAGATGTTAGCATGTGAAGAGAGGAGCAGGGTGTGCAACGGAATGGTCTAATGTTTTCTCTCCCATTGGTTCTATTCCTAGGAACCTGTCTGAAGAATCTTCTGTTGCTACTGTATCTATGTAGTTTTTGTCAGTGGTGAATGTAAGCAGAAAGAATAAGCAAAGAAGAGAAATGGTAGGAAAGGAGGAGAAAGGGAAAAATTCCTCTAGTCACTACTTGGTGTACCAGATGCCTTTCTTTGGGGCTGATTAGGAAGAGCGACTTCTTCTGGAGGAGGGATGAACAGCAATAACCTTGATTTTGTGTTCCAGCTTTACCTCTAGAAAGATATCTTCAGAACCTTGACCATCTTCCATCAGCCACACACACACAACCTTGTGTGGGGTCGGGTAGTGGGCACCTGAGATGTGGGTCCATGGGCTGAAATTGGTTGGTGGAGTGAATGGAGTTTGACAGGGAGAAATAGGACTGAACCCATCCAGCCCTTAGCCACAAAATTACCTTGTAAAATATTCTTCCAGTTCTTCCATGAATATGATAAATCCAGGGGCAAAAATTTTTCCCCCTATTTTCTTGTTCAAGTGTTTGAAAATAAAGGTGATATATCCACTTTTATTAACAGGCTAAAGTCAATATTTAGTTAATATTTAAGGACTATAAAATACAGAAGGTGGTTGGACAAAAGGCAAGCTGTAGGTGAAGAAACCACAATCAAAAGCAGTATCTAGATGCCAGAGAAGAGAAAGAAGCCAACGTTGAACCTCACCGTTTATGGGGTGGAAAACCATTTAGCCTTAACAGTGAAGACAAAAGCTGACAAAACCACTCAGATCATGTATCTCATTGGGGTCAGGAGTGGCTGAGCTGGAAAAGTAGGCTCCTCCTTTTCCTCAGTGCCATTCTAAACCCTCCTTATAAAATTTCTAGAAATTTCTTTCAGTTAACTGTATCTTCCGTCTCTGCTTCTGTGTATATGATTTGATACGAGTATAGTCTCTCTTATAAATAAATATAGATCAAAAGAGTTCCTAGCCTAATGAATTGTTCACATTTATTAAAGTGCATCTCCTCTTTGCAACCACAAGAAGAAGTCTCCAGGGAGAACAGATTAGTGGTTGAATTGATGTTCTCCTCCAGGAGACGGAAGCTAGAACAGAATGTAGTCGGGATGCGGAAGGAGGCATAACTCAGAGGAGTGGGTTTTTGAGGTTCACCTGCGGCTGTTAATGCTGTGTTGTGGCCACTTCTCAAAATCCACAGTGTGGATGAACTTTTGGGGGTTTGTGAACTCAGAGAGAAACGTGTGTTCGGGAGCCTTGGTGTTTTCTTGATCTTCTCCAGCCATTATCTTTTTGCCTTCTCACGTGGCAGAGAAAGGACTTAGTGCATACGCTGGCTGTTCTCTTATTCAGAGCCCCTAGAACTGCCCCAAATAGTGTGAGTGCTATGCCTTCCGAACTTCACCAGCACTTGTTCACTCTTCTCAGTACGTTTTATCCTACTTAGGTTTATATGTCCTGTTTCCCTAACAGGTTAGGGGTTCTTCAAGGGCAGGGAGAGATGCTTTATTCATCCCGGAATCATTTGTACTTAGTATAGCAACAGGCATATCAAAGACACTCAGGACATGTTAGATGAATGAATGGAGAGAGGAAGTGAAATAGGATTTGGTTGGTAATGCTGTTCACCTTCTGTGCTGGTGGATGCAGGAAGGGTGGACGTTACGCTGTTAGATGAGATCGAGAATGTCAGACCTCCGACGCGTTCGGAAGCATTTACTCTGACTTTCCCATTGAATAGATGAAGAAACCGAGACCCGGGACACTGAGCGATCTGCCTGAAGGTGTTTTCTCCTTAGAGCCCAGGCTTTGTGCACCATGCCCTCGACGAGAGTGAGACGTAGAGGTTATCTGTGAATTTCAAGGGTCTACATCTATGTTTCTTAGATTTTCTTGTACATAGGGATCACCGGCGATCTTGTTAAAATGCATGTTCTGTTTGACTAGTTGTGGTGCAGGGCCCGACATTTCTGCATTTCTAACAGGCTCCAGATGATGTCAAAGTTGCTGGACTCTGTACCAGGGGTTTAACCACCTATGCACCTAATTATAAACCACGGTTAACACCAGCAGTTCTGGACAAGGGGACTTCAAAAAGTTTGTGGGAAAATGGAGTGAAGTATAACTTTATTTTGGTGTCAAACATTTTTGAAATCTATGCATTTTTTAAAAAATAAAACACATTTCTCATGTACTTTCAAAGACCCTTCATATTCTATTTCTGGGGTTTCTAGCACTTCTGCATTGTTCTTTAAAAAAAATCCCCAAAGAAACTGTATTTAAGCTTACTCATCTCCTCTCTTCTTTGACTCTTCCACCCATGTACATTTTTTGCTCTCTTATTCTGGTCCTTCCAATAACTGATTTTCTTTATTATTTTTCTTTTTGTGTTCTCCTTTTTGTTGATCTTTTTTATAAATGTCTCTTGGTCACTTCTCTTGCACACTCTCTTCTCATTTATTTTATTTTTATGTCGTTCGTTCTACTTAGCTATTCAGCACACTTCTTAAAGAACAAGTGTTTGTCAAGCATTGTGTTATGAAAAAGAATTTGCTCTAGTTTGTGCCTGCAGGAGCTCTGCACCCAGTGCAGTAGACACGCGTAAGGAGATAACTGTATACTTAGATAAGGACTGTAAGGGAGAGAGGACTTGGAGTGTGAGGAGGGCTTCCTGGAGGCGTTGCCATTGAAATTATTTAAACAGGAGCTTTGTAGGAGAAGGAAAGGTCATTTTAGGAGGACAGAGAGCATATGGAGAGGAATGTTGGTGGAAAAGGACAGGTCTCCTGGTCTTTTTTGCATTTCTTGGCTCAGAGAGAACAGCAACACAAAAATGCGCTAGTTCTTTGATTCGGAATTCTGGATTTCCAGCGATGAGGCCAGAGAATAAAGTCAGGGTCTTCTTGAAGGGAGAGGAAAGAGGTTGTGATTTCTGCGTTAGTGATTCAACGGCTAATGAATCCTAGCCTTGTTTATTCTGCTTGCCTCTAGAATGAGCAAATGATACAGTTTTCATCTTAGACCACTGGATTGCAACTAACTTTGTCGATGGCCATTACAAAGAAAGGGACAGCTGTTAGCTGGTTTGTGTCCAAGGAGAGAGCTGGAGACTCGCCCAGGCCGAGCCACTCAGAATAAAGGACCAGGCTAGTCCCATGTGTTTCTAGAGTAGTGAGGTAGTAGTGAGCCACTTAGACACTAGTGCCTTCTGCGGAGGCCAAGGGGAAGGATGGATGGAGAGAAGCTCAGTTATTCCCAGGGAATTCATGAATTACTTTTTGGTAGCCTTTTGAGATGGCCTGATATTTTGGAAGTTTTTACTATGGGCATGTGTGGGTGTAGATGTGACAGGGAGACGCCTTTAGTCACTTTTTGATTAAACAGGTGCCTAAGGGAAGACGGATTTGAAACGAATGTTTCCCTAAATTTTACTTGCCTCTTCACCTGTTCCCCATTCTTCTACCCTTTTTTTTTTTTTTTTTTTGCAATTTTACCTTTTCTCTGTGTAATGTGGTTTCTATTTATTTTATTAGCGAAAGGAACTTAAACTTGGCCTGCAGACGTTTTCAAGATTCCTTATGTATAGAGAGAGTGTCTTGGGTCTGAAGATAGGTGGGTGAGTAAATGCCCACCACTGGCCGGTGTAGCAGGGATGTACTCCATGGTGATTTGAGGGGCAGGGGAAGGGGAGAAGGGTGGGACACTATTGTGCTTGGAGGGGCTGAGGAGGGGGAAGAAGAGGAGACCTGTGGGAATGGCAGACCTGGAAGGAGAGAAACTACACACTTTGACCCTCCTGGGAGTCCAGCTTCATAGGGAAGGCAAAGTCTAAAGTAAAGCTCTTTTCCAGATTAGGACAGTGTAAGGTTTTGGTGAATTAACTCACTGGTGAGAGGCAAACTATGCTATACTCAGGCCATCCTCCGTTCTTTGCACGTCTCACCTGGCACTGTCAATGTTCCTTCAGAAAGGAACACCAAGTTTAAAGTTCTCGTTAATCTTCAGGTAGACCCTCTCCAGGCTTCCACTGGCTAGAATTTCTTAGTAAATTGGATCTTGTTTCTTTTTGAGATGTGGGTCTCAATGCCTGAGTAAACGCCCAACATTGTTAGGGCAAGGAAAAAGCTGTACCTTAGAAGAAACCTAAAGTTTAGATGACATCTTTAGTCCTTTCTCCCACAACTAATTATTATTGCTGTGAACACGACTGCACATCTGGAGGTAATCCTCTCACCCTCTGGAGGACCCCGTCTGGTCCCACAGTTACCACAGTGCTTCATGCCCTGGAATACAGACCAGCGTATTCTGCGTGTATCCAAATACACACAGATACCACGCATAGCCCCACACGCTGGGCTTGTGTGTATATGGATATGTTTGGTGATTTCCCTATCAAATACAGTAGCCAAAATACTCTTAAATGCATTAAATGTGCCTGTGCAATTTAGGAGCAATATTATATGTGGTGTGTGTACGTGTGTGTGTGTGTGTGCGCGCGGCGTGGGATAAGAGTGTTAAATGCCAACGGTCACCTTGGAGATGGTCAAGCCTCCTCTACAAATACCATTTTAAAACTGTGACAAATAGTTCTAAGGTTAGCCATGAGATCTAAAGTCACATCCATGTGTCATGGCCATGGACACTGACTCTCATTTCAGTGTTTTCCCTTCCACTGCCTGCCCCACAAGTCATCCTGGAATGCAAGTCCCTTAGTCAGGCAGGGATAGGAATTTGCTCATCTGCATGTCTTTAGAGCCTTTTGAAAATATTTTTATGTGAAAGTGTGTGTTTTTTTCCAGGCTATCCAGTAGCTGCCTAAATGATAATGGAAGGGGGTAGTGGTCTAGGGGTCAGAAGCTTACATTTTACTTCCTCTTGTGCTACTTAACTTAGTGACCATGGGCAAGCCATTGACTCTTGTGTTGATTTCCTCATTTTTATCACAGTGACAATAGCCTACAGCAGTGCTCCTTAACTCCAGTTCAATAACAGAGTCATTCTCAGAGCTTAAACAAAACAAATACCAGAAAATTAAATAATAACAGCAACAAGAAACCAACCCAGGTTCAGGCCTTACCCTAAACAGCAAAATATCTCATAGAAGGATTCAGGCAGTGATCATTTAAAGAAGTTCCCCAGGGGAAGATTCTAATATACAGCCATATTTGAGAACTACTGGTTTAGATGACTGACAAGGCACCTGTTAGCTGTAAATATCATGTAATCCTATCTCTATCTATCTCTATCTATCTCTATCTACCTGTCTATCTATCATCTATCTATCGTTCTGTGTATCTGTCCTTGCTTGAGGGTGCGTGCACTTGCCAAAGAGAGAGGGAGAGGCAGAAAACATCCTCCAATGGGGTTTGGTCACACCGTAATCTCTTCATTTCTCTATACTGTTGGGATATTGGTCATAAATGCACTTGTGCTTAGCGTATTTTCAAGCCATCAGGGCAGAGATTTGAACTGTGGTCAGTCATATGCCTTAGCCACCGGGCGACGAGGCACACCCAGTGCTAAAATTTTAACCCATAGGGTGAGACCCTATTACGTACAAACTGTTTTGTGACTAGTAGAGGGTCTCTGGACCAGAGGTAAAAAAAAAAAAAAAAAAAAAAAAAAAAAAAAGGTATATCAGGGGATTGAGCCTACAGAGTGCACAAGGGGTAGAACTGTGTTTACCCTGTTCCCACGCTTTCCCAACACTGGGGTCACAAGCCTGGGCTTAATAGTGAGGGAAGTTTCCCTGACACCCTTGAAACAGGTGTAGCTGGGGAAATAGGGCGAGCGGCTGGTGTTTTGCAAACATCCTCTGTTCCACTTAGGCTTTATTGAGGGTGCCCCATTTCTCATTTTGGAGAAGAAGCCTCATTTCACTCCTTTGTAACATTGTAAATGTAGGAAAACTATTAATAAATGGGGCTGGAAAAGCAGACCCTGATTGACTGGTGAGGGGTGTGAATGGTGCAATTATCTTAGTGCTGGTTGGAATTCACTAGCCTTGTTACCCTCCCTCTCAGTGCCTGAAGTAGAATATTAAAGGCACTTAAGAAGGGAAGAGGGTAGGAGGCATGAAGATGTCCTTCTTCCCTGACTGTTACTTTAATCACTGATTATTAGGCTGGCTGGGTTAATAGATTCTCACATCCTTCCTTTTTGGCTTCCTCCCTTCCCTGTTTTAAAATAAATGTGAATCTAAATGTACAGAGGCAAGAGAAAAACTCAGATTTATGGACCTGTATTTCCTTAAAAGGATAAACCATAAAAGAATAAAAACACTAGTTCTTTTTTGGACACCTGCTAATACCCACTGGTGATAAGAGAGAAAGATTTTAAATATGGTTTGGATTCTCAGTGGTGTTGGGTGGGCTATGCAGTGATGCAAGGCACTAAGTATTTAGGAGAAGACTAAGAAGTATAGTGTGTGTGTGTGTGTGTGTGTGTGTGTGTGTGTGTGTGTGTGAGAGAGAGAGAGAGAGAGAGAGAGAGAGAGAAAAGCAACCCTGACAGGCTCCGATCATGTTACAGTCCCCTTTCCTCAGTCTTCTAACTCCTCAGGTTCCCAGGTGCCCATGGGTGTGTCCAGTGCAGTTTCAAGCCAACTGGGGATGCAGGCCTGTGGTTGGCTATGTGACTGTCAGCCTTGTATGGTACTGTACTGCACCATAGCAGGGGGCTTTCACACCCTGACAGAAACATAGTGATCTGAATTTTCACATATCTGTTGGTTGGCCCTACATATGCAGAATGTCTAGATCATGGAAATACTGCAGCCCTACCTTGGCATTTCTTACCATGCAGAGCAGTCCTACCCATGCTTCTGAGGAGCTAGGATTGTTATCTTCAGGGTTTTGTGGCTCTCCTTCTTATTTATCACCTTTTGTTAGAGATTTCAGGATTATTTCTGAGCTTGAGGGGGAATGGGAAAAATTTTAGTCCCTATCTGACTTTCGCTTATTTTTATCCTGGTATTTCCTTTAGTTCACATAGGAAGAAAGACTGCAGAAGAAATTCTGCCTATACGGAATTGCCTCGCCTTTGCTTGAGACAGTGTTCTGTTAAAATGGGCCTTGAGCTGTACGTTTGTGGTGAGCCCAGTATACTCTAGGTTATGTTGATAGGTTATTTAATTTAATTCCCCCCACAAGGCTGACATTGTTATCTTGTTTCCAGATGAACAGTGAGGATTACACAACTGTAAGCAGCAAGTCAGGATTCCAACTCACATCTTCTGATTTTAAACTCTGGTTCTTTAAATTATACAGAGCTATCTCCATGTTAAAAAAAAAAAGTGTGTGTGTATGTGTGTGTGTAAAGGTTTATGTTGTATATACAGCAATAGACAAGTACTTTGAAACTGCAGCTAAAGTGACTTTCTTATAGATCCCTTCTCTTTGGGCTTTGTTTTTGGCAAAAGACACAGTTGTTTTAAAATGGAAAAATGCATACCTGCAAAACAGTTAATTTCTGGACTCTAATTGAATTCTATGAGGGTAAGCGGTGAGAGATGAGAGATCACGGCACTGACAAATAGCATCTCATTTTTTTCCCAAAATGGCTAAGGCTTGGGTACCATTTTCTTAGCCCACTTCTACTATTCTGTAAATATATTTCACTTCTGACCTTGAAGACCCTAGTTCTTCTAAGAGGGAACAATCTACTTCTCATTGCTCATTTAATCTTGGACATTCTAAGGATTAGTTGTGTCTTTTTCCTTCTCAAATGGATTTGTAAATGACTGCTTTGAGTGGAAAGTAAGGACTAGAGCAGGAGAACGACTATCAGAAATACTACTTTGTTGTTGGCTTTTCTTTTCCTTTTTTTGAGAGGTTTTCGCTATAGGGCGCGTGCGCTCGCCAGACAGACAGAGAGAGACATAAGAGACAGAAAACGAGAAATCACCCCCAGGGGGGATGGTCATGCTGCAATCCCTTCTCCTCCATTCTCCTCTCGGGATCTTGGGCACGCACGCACACGTGCCTGGCGTGAGTTTTAAGACACCGGGTCCGGGACGCGAACCGCGGTTGACTACGTGGGAGTTCAGCGACATAGCCATTACGCTAACTGCTGGTTCCCTCTTTTTCTTTTTATAAAAATTTTGCCAGTGAGTTGTATGTGTTCACCAGAAAATGTGCCCAATGGGGCTTGGTCATGCTGCAGTTTCTTCCTCATTTCTACATCCCCTCTGGACTTTGTGCATGTATGCACATGCACCTGGCATGCTTCTCAGGCCTTCAGGGTTGGGATTTGAACTGCTTGGTCAGCCATGTGGCATCGTGTTCCCTTAACCACCATGCCATGGGGCCAGCCCTGTTGCTGGATTTTACTAACAGGAATCAATATTATTGTTAAAAGGATCATTCCAAAAAAGGATACGAGGTAGCTAGTTTTGTTTCAAATATCTGTATCTATGATCGACCCAGAAGACAGTTTTATATAAAATAAACTTAGAATTTAAAAGTTAAACCCCCTGTGTTTTAACTTTTCATGAAGAAGAAGACTATCTATTGATGTCACATAGAGTCCTGGAGCCTCAGCTTTACCACCTACATATTTTAAACTGCTTTTTAGTAATTTGATGCAAGGTGGAATTAAGGAAGGATTACTAGCCTGGGGATCAGGAGACCAGGTCCCATCTCAACTCTATTGCAGCTGGCTCTTTGGGATTCAGGCAAGTTATACAACCTCGAAGAACTTGCTTCCTCATTTGTAAAATGAGGTCTTTAGGGAAGATAATTATCGTGTTATGGATCAACTGAGAAAATGTAAAACATTCCCTTAAACCATAAGTTCTCTTTGGGCTTTGTTTTTGGCAAAAGACACAGTTGTTTTAAAATGGAAAAATGCATACCTGCAAAACAGTTAATTTCTGGACTCTAATTGAATTCTATGAGGGTAAGCGGTGAGAGATGAGAGATCACGGCACTGACAAATAGCATCTCATTTTTTTCCCAAAATGGCTAAGGCTTGGGTACCATTTTCTTAGCCCACTTCTACTATTCTGTAAATATATTTCACTTCTGACCTTGAAGACCCTAGTTCTTCTAAGAGGGAACAATCTACTTCTCATTGCTCATTTAATCTTGGACATTCTAAGGATTAGTTGTGTCTTTTTCCTTCTCAAATGGATTTGTAAATGACTGCTTTGAGTGGAAAGTAAGGACTAGAGCAGGAGAACGACTATCAGAAATACTACTTTGTTGTTGGCTTTTCTTTTCCTTTTTTTGAGAGGTTTTCGCTATAGGGCGCGTGCGCTCGCCAGACAGACAGAGAGAGACATAAGAGACAGAAAACGAGAAATCACCCCCAGGGGGGATGGTCATGCTGCAATCCCTTCTCCTCCATTCTCCTCTCGGGATCTTGGGCACGCACGCACACGTGCCTGGCGTGAGTTTTAAGACACCGGGTCCGGGACGCGAACCGCGGTTGACTACGTGGGAGTTCAGCGACATAGCCATTACGCTAACTGCTGGTTCCCTCTTTTTCTTTTTATAAAAATTTTGCCAGTGAGTTGTATGTGTTCACCAGAAAATGTGCCCAATGGGGCTTGGTCATGCTGCAGTTTCTTCCTCATTTCTACATCCCCTCTGGACTTTGTGCATGTATGCACATGCACCTGGCATGCTTCTCAGGCCTTCAGGGTTGGGATTTGAACTGCTTGGTCAGCCATGTGGCATCGTGTTCCCTTAACCACCATGCCATGGGGCCAGCCCTGTTGCTGGATTTTACTAACAGGAATCAATATTATTGTTAAAAGGAACATTCCAAAAAAGGATACGAGGTAGCTAGTTTTGTTTCAAATATCTGTATCTATGATCGACCCAGAAGACAGTTTTATATAAAATAAACTTAGAATTTAAAAGTTAAACCCCCTGTGTTTTAACTTTTCATGAAGAAGAAGACTATCTATTGATGTCACATAGAGTCCTGGAGCCTCAGCTTTACCACCTACATATTTTAAACTGCTTTTTAGTAATTTGATGCAAGGTGGAATTAAGGAAGGATTACTAGCCTGGGGATCAGGAGACCAGGTCCCATCTCAACTCTATTGCAGCTGGCTCTTTGGGATTCAGGCAAGTTATACAACCTCGAAGAACTTGCTTCCTCATTTGTAAAATGAGGTCTTTAGGGAAGATAATTATCGTGTTATGGATCAACTGAGAAAATGTAAAACATTCCCTTAAACCATAAGTTTAATCTATACCCTTGAAACATGCAATAATAATGAATAACTTCATCTTGCTCCAAATGGCAAGTTTTCAATGTGTTCTGTGGCCTTTGGTGCAGTACATCCACTCCCAACGGACAGGAGAACAGGAAACGTGGAATAGGGAAGACAGGCAGCAGTGGTGGGGTGGCCAGCATCCTGAACTCCCAGCAGCACCTGGACACTGTGACCTGTGGATTTCATCTTTGGCTACGTCTTCTTCCCAAGTTCTCTTTCACGGTATTTATCTAGAAAACTAGATAGGTACTTGTCAGAAAGGAGAGCAAGACTAATCTTTTCTAGCTTTATGTATGAAACTATTTTTTCCAGGCTTATCTTTTATCTTTACATAATCGAAGAAGAGTAGAGATGGAGCTGGTGACACAAACTGAAATAAAGGATCACGTGAAAGGCGTTCGACACTCCAGGCCTTGGCTCCTGCTTCTCTCTGTCTGCAGTGCCCTCCTCATCTTACCTCATGCAGTTCACGGCTAAGCTGCCTTCACAATTCAGCTCAGGGATCCTCTGCTCCAGGTCTTCCTGGTCTCTGTAGGCTGGAATCACTGTCCTTTTCTGTTTCCCTACTCTCCAGCCCTGTGTAATAGGACTGCTGTGTCTCGGTCCTGTCCATTTCGTTATGTGACATTCTCAAGGACAGAAACAGCCTTCACTGCCGCCCCTGCCAGTGCCTAGCAGAGTGCGGGGACATTACTGACGCTAATAAATGACCGCTAACATGTTGCGAGTGCGTACCAGCCTGGGCTCAGTGCTGTACATGCATTAACTAGTGTAACCCTTCCTACTACCCTAGAAGGTATATGAAATCATTACTTGTACTCTATAGGAGACGACACTGAGACTTGAAGTTAAACATTTGCTTAGACAAGTGGCACAGCCAAGATTTGAACCCAGCTATCTCGCTTGTGCTTTCTCTCTCTCTTTTAAAAGGTTATCGATTGATTTTAGGCATGAGAGAGACAGAGACGGACAGACAGAGATACAGCATCTCTGACAGAGTCTTGATGCTATAATTCACCCTGAGACTCAGCCGACCCCGGATCACAGGCATACACATGCTGGGATCACTCAGGGAGGTCTCTGGATGTGAACTAGCAACCTTCTCACGGGGAGTCTTCCCCACAGAGCATTTTGTTTTATTGCTGCACCACTGTCAGGCCCCTCAGGCTCACACTTTTAAGCTGTTTGCTCTATAGCTTTGTAATAAATGTTTATGGTTGGCTTGGCCAGAGATACAGAAAAAAGCATATTGTATGTTCAGTTTTATGTAATGAGGATAGTGGGGAGAGAGGAGAGTATGTCCAACAGAATTTGAAAGTTTTTAGGACCTGGATTTGTATGAATATGTGTGCGCCTCATTCTGATGTGCTTATTAGCTGTAGGACACAGCCAGAAATGCATAGGAATTCATGTAATTATTGTTGAGTTATGCAGAGGACCGAGTGCATTTCCAGCACTGTAGTCCTTAGGTGCTGGCTATCATTCTAGGGTTTCTTAGGTTTTTGTGGCTACTGTCTCCTCCACCCTTTCTTTTGCAGTATGACATGGTAGCAGGTGCAGAAAAGAGTGGTTCAGAGCAAGCACTCAGGGTTCAGACTGCCAGCATTATGTCCTGACCCTTATTGGTTTATTGGACAAATGTCTTCACTTCTCTGTAGTTCCAGATTCCTTATTTATAAGACAAGGTGTTGATAATTCTGGGTTTTTGAATTATTGTGAAAATTTAGTGAGTTATGTAATTTTGAAAAGTACCTGTTACAAAGTAAGCGTTCTGTGAGTTAAGATTACTCTGACTTCTCCTGCCCCCCACACAGCAGCTACCCAGCAGCTTCCCAGTCAGAGCCAGTGTGTGTGGTGTGCTTAGTCTGGGGTACTTGATTGTCTCACGTGTGAAACCCGCAGTCATATCTGAATTTAAGACTTCCAGATCGAGACTGACATTGACTTCTCTGAGTATCTCGTTCAATCAGATCTGGTAAGAGAAGAAAATATGGCTGAGAAGTGACATATTCCTAGAATATTTAGAGAACATGAGTTATTAGTACAAACAAATACACAGAAGATACTCACAAATAGAAACCAATTAATTAGGGTTTATGGGTTGAAGTGAGCTTTGGGCAAAGTCACCATGAACTGATCGAACATAGAGTAAACGGAAGGTGGTAAGGAAGACTGAAAACAAACAAACAAAATTTGAGAAAGGAAGGTCTTCAATGAAAAAAGGTAACAGAGGCAAAGACAAAGCAAATTGGATGTAGTAATACTAATCAGTGACATTTCTGGAGTGCTTTGTAGTTTACCAAGGGCTTGCTCAAATATTTTTCTTCCCCATCATTACTATTTTTTAAATAATTATTTTATTTAACTTTATTTATTTACTTATTTTAATTTGACCAGAGAGGGACAGAGTAAGAGAGAGAATAAGAGAGAGAGAGAGAGAGAGAGAGAGAGAGAGAGAGAGAGAGAAAGTGAGAAAGCAAGCTGCCAGGTCTGGGACTTGAACCATGGTTGGCCATGTGGGAGTCCAGCCACCCTTAACCACCATGCCACCTGCCGGCCCCTCACCCCATACATTATTTGATTTTCCCCAGAACCCACCAGGAGGAATTCTGGGTATGAACGGATATCCTCATTTTAAAAGTAAGGTAAAAAGTGCTCTAATGGTGGTCCAAAATTAGGCAGTCAAGAAGAAGAAAAAGCTAGAAGTAAAGCCCAGATGTTCTAAAGCCCAAGACCAAGGCCTTATCTACTCTCCTCTGCCCTGAAAGAGTTTAGGAGAGCAGCTTGCTATCTTAGATGAGAAATCTTGAAGGAACTCTATTTGGATAAACAACGAGCATAGTCTAGAAAGAAAAATGATTTCAGTGGGCAAGTGGGCGTATCCAGGAACAGTAAATGTGACTCTGAAAAGGCAGCCCGACACGTCATGCAGAAGAGAGAGGGTTTAGGAGCAAGAGAGCTGTCGCTTTATCTCCATTTTTCTTGACTTTCCCAAACTTTCACAATAAAGTGCATTATTTTTATATTCAGAAAAGATGATCAGAAAACAAAATATAAGCAGAAACTGGTTATTAACCTACAATCACACACGTATATGTATACTATGGATTCTAGCAGAAGTTAAGGAACACAATAGCAATTTAATATTGGAAAGGAGTTTAAAATTTTAAGGAGAGTAATAATCAACTTCAGGTCTTAGTGACAGATTCTAAAATATCTTTAACAAAGACATGGTCACTGCAAGGCCAAAGGCTACCCCTGAGAAAATCACAGAGGACTAGAAAGATACCTCAGGGCCAGCTTCTAATCTTTTTTTCTAAAAAAGAGATGATGGCTGGAAATTTTTTTTTTTTTTGAGAGGTTTTTGCTATAGGGCACGTGCGCTCGCCAGACAGACAGAGACAGAGAGACAGAAAACGAGAAATCACCACCCAGGGGGGATGGTCACACCGCAATCCTTTCTCCTCCATTCTAATCAGATCTGGTAAGAGAAGAAAATATGGCTGAGAAGTGACATATTCCTAGAATATTTAGAGAACATGAGTTATTAGTACAAACAAATAAACAGAAGATACTCACAAATAGAAACCAATTAATTAGGGTTTATGGGTTGAAGTGAGCTTTGGGCAAAGTCACCATGAACTGATCGAACATAGAGTAAACGGAAGGTGGTAAGGAAGACTGAAAACAAACAAACAAAATTTGAGAAAGGAAGGTCTTCAATGAAAAAAGGTAACAGAGGCAAAGACAAAGCAAATTGGATGTAGTAATACTAATCAGTGACATTTCTGGAGTGCTTTGTAGTTTACCAAGGGCTTGCTCAAATATTTTTCTTCCCCATCATTACTATTTTTTAAATAATTATTTTATTTAACTTTATTTATTTACTTATTTTAATTTGACCAGAGAGGGACAGAGTAAGAGAGAGAATAAGAGAGAGAGAGAGAGAGAGAGAGAGAGAAAGTGAGAAAGCAAGCTGCCAGGTCTGGGACTTGAACCATGGTTGGCCATGTGGGAGTCCAGCCACCCTTAACCACCATGCCACCTGCCGGCCCCTCACCCCATACATTATTTGATTTTCCCCAGAACCCACCAGGAGGAATTCTGGGTATGAACGGATATCCTCATTTTAAAAGTAAGGTAAAAAGTGCTCTAATGGTGGTCCAAAATTAGGCAGTCAAGAAGAAGAAAAAGCTAGAAGTAAAGCCCAGATGTTCTAAAGCCCAAGACCAAGGCCTTATCTACTCTCCTCTGCCCTGAAAGAGTTTAGGAGAGCAGCTTGCTATCTTAGATGAGAAATCTTGAAGGAACTCTATTTGGATAAACAACGAGCATAGTCTAGAAAGAAAAATGATTTCAGTGGGCAAGTGGGCGTATCCAGGAACAGTAAATGTGACTCTGAAAAGGCAGCCCGACACGTCATGCAGAAGAGAGAGGGTTTAGGAGCAAGAGAGCTGTCGCTTTATCTCCATTTTTCTTGACTTTCCCAAACTTTCACAATAAAGTGCATTATTTTTATATTCAGAAAAGATGATCAGAAAACAAAATATAAGCAGAAACTGGTTATTAACCTACAATCACACACGTATATGTATACTATGGATTCTAGCAGAAGTTAAGGAACACAATAGCAATTTAATATTGGAAAGGAGTTTAAAATTTTAAGGAGAGTAATAATCAACTTCAGGTCTTAGTGACAGATTCTAAAATATCTTTAACAAAGACATGGTCACTGCAAGGCCAAAGGCTACCCCTGAGAAAATCACAGAGGACTAGAAAGATACCTCAGGGCCAGCTTCTAATCTTTTTTTCTAAAAAAGAGATGATGGCTGGAAATTTTTTTTTTTTTTGAGAGGTTTTTGCTATAGGGCACGTGCGCTCGCCAGACAGACAGAGACAGAGAGACAGAAAACGAGAAATCACCACCCAGGGGGGATGGTCACACCGCAATCCTTTCTCCTCCATTCTCCTCTCGGGATCTTGGGCATGCACGCACATGCACCTGTTGTGAGTTTTAAGCCACCGGGTCTGGGATGCGAACCGCGGTTGACTACTTGGGAGTCCAGCGACATAGCCATTACACTAACTGCTGGTCCCAAAAAGAGATGATGGCTGGAAATTTTAAACTCATAAGCATTAACGTTAGGTTGGAAAAACATCAAACCTAATAGTCAGCCACACCTAGAAGAGATCAGGCCATGGTAACCATCAAAATGGCTTTATGGAGAATGAATCCTATCAGAGCTCTGACTCTAAGGAGGGCAAGCTTGGCAGTCTGCAGAAAACGGATCTGTATAATTAAAGAGACGTAAAGGAAGTTTTAAAACTGGCTTTCCCAGAGAGTCTACCTTTCAAATGGGGAAAATAAAGAGGGGTAAGTAGATGGTGCTCAAAATGGGGTGATGGACAGTGGCTGCCTGCTAGGCTAATGCTATAGATGGATCATTGGTTCTTACCTGGGGGCATTTGGGCCCAGCCTCAGCAGTGGTGGGAACAGGGCAGTACAGTGTCTGCTCCTGGCTGAGCTCCTGGGTGAGGAGTGAAGACTGAGGTGTTCTGCCAGAGGAGTTTGCAGCTTGCACAGAACAGCACTGGTACAGCCTGCATAGGCCGTGCTACCACTCCACATGCCCCACTCCCCACTTTGTCTCTGCCACCCCTCCTCCTTCTACTCTTACCTTAATCCATGCATACATTGGATCAGCAATTTCTAAAATGTATACTCTGGATTCTCTTTGTAGAAAAATCGACTTGGGTGCAAACTCCCAAAATTGCACTCCAAGTACTAGGGAGTTTAGGAGCTCTGAAGCCCACCACACACTGGCTGATATTCCTTCAGTGATTTGTCTCTGTAAGACGGACTATGGGGAATCATTTTCCTTGAGACCCTGACTCTCTGTTCTTCCAGAATTAATCAGCCTCCTGGACTCACTCACAGATGTTTATGAAGGGTTGCCGCCAGTGCAGGGCCTCTGTGCTGTGGAATCAGGCTTAATGTCTATCCTCAAAGAGTTGACAGACTGGGAGCTGAGATTTGGGCAGACGTGGCTAGAGAAGGATATTGAGTTGAAGGTGTCCTTAAGATAGTATAAAGCAAGTGATGTAGAAGAGAGGATGGTGTGATCCTGACATGGGCAAGTCCGTGTGGCCACTTGGGGGTTGGGGGGTGCAAGTACCTTGGAAGGGGTGAAGGGGAGTCAGATAATAGTGGAATACAGGGTTCCCAGTGCCTTACCATCTGCTTTAACAGACTTCCACTCTGGCATGAGGACATGCCACAGCTGAGATGAATTTTCCTTTGGGACAACAGAGTGAAGATTTCTTAGGATTTCTGCTAGGATCCTCCTCCCGTCCCAGTGAAGGTGATTTTCAGTGGAGATAACCTTTTTGGATTACTTCCTCGCCCTTCTCACAGCATGAAATTTGTCTCTTTTCTGCTGAATGCCAGGCAGTGCCCTTCTAGGATGGCTCAATCCTAGGCTCCTAGACTTTCTAGCCTGGTACTGCTGTGGCCTTTACCCCAAGTCAGGCCTACCTTTGAACAGTGGAGTCTGGAAGTAAAGACCAAAGCTCCATTACCTCTGCCCAGAGAGGCAGCTCGGAGGAATCGAGAGCCAGGTCTCTGACAGCAAAGGGACTTGAGTTCAGAATCCCAGATTTGCCTCTTACCCCTGAGTGACCTTAGGTACGGCATCTTATTTCTTGGCTTTCAGCTTTTCCTCTCCTGTAAAATGCAGGTGTGTGAAGGTTAGGTGGGGTGAAGTATGTAAAGCACCGGCACGTAGCTCGCTTTCCTCTCCTGTCCATGTCCTATGAGTAATGCCGGAGAGTTCTCAGGTGGGCAGGAAGAAGAAAAGCGTGATGGTCTTTGCTGGCCTTCCTGACTTCTCTTACTCCACGTAAATGCCTCGCCCAGCCTGTTCTTCTGTTATCCTCCACTATAACCCTCGTGCAAAGAGGAGAAATGTGGAGACTGGGCATGTTTGTTTCAGCTTATGAGAGAGACAGGGCAAGGTGCATGAAATCCAGTGCCCCGGATGACCCCAGGACGTTAGGGGTGTTTTGGAATAAGTCCTAAAATTAGGTGTGACTTAGGGTAGGGGTACGATCCGGAGAGACCTGGGGCTGGAAGCCTTGAGTTATTAGAGAGAATGACAGTAGCAAGGAAAGAGGGAAATTAAAAGAGAGAGAGAAATATTGACCAAAGGAAAGACAGGAATGTGCCTTATGCAGGAAGTTAACTTTAGTCAAGTTCTTTGGCTGGTGTTCTACTTGGTGAGTTAAAGAGAAAGAAGGAAGAAGAAGGAAGAGAAAGGTAGAGAGAAGAAAAGGTAGAGGCTGAGTTGGCTGCGAAGAGGGAAGTCCAGAGCATATAGAGAGCTGGTCTACTGCCTTCCCCAGAGAGGGAAGTGCCCACACTTCCCCCCTGCCAGCCTGGCTGATGACGTTGCCGGAGCAGCTTGGACACGCTTCTGGGGCAGAGTCAGAAAGCAACAGCGGCTCTGCCACTCTGGGAAGTTCTGTCTGGACTCCGGGGAGTTTTTGTGACCTCTGTGTGGAGGTCAGCCAGCCTGCCCGCCTGCCAGCCTCTCCCGAGGCTTCCTTGGGTGACACGGCTCCATGGTGATCCAGAGCAGATATGCGCTCCGTGTACATCCCTTTGTCTCACTCCTGCTGTAAATGGTGGCAAACAGACATTTTGGGAAGGAATTAAGCATTATGAGTCCATGGCACATCAAGCATTCAAATGGCAAATGCAAGTCTGTTTTGAATTGTTCCTGGCTTTAGGCTGTTTGTTTCAGGGTGCCTACTGACAGCATAGGCAGTTCAGGGTTAATTTTTATCCAGAATGAATGCAGTTTGCTCGAATCCGAGCTTAATAACTGCAGGCTGGTGGCAACACTGGTCTTTGTGAAACCCTTGTTTCCGGAGGAGAAGGGATGGTGCATACTCCAGGCTTTGGGTCCTGATCTCCCTTTGGTGTAGAATGAGGTGGGTGTGAGGGCAAGAAGAGCTTCCCTCTGCTCCCGCTGCTGCTTCAGTGCAGTTGGGATCAAGCCCAGATGCAGCTGGAGGACGAGGCTGCTGCCAAGTACAGCCATGCTCCCTGCCGCTCGCTGCGTGGAAGAGCCAGCTCCGTGCACGTGTGAATGCGTGTATGAGGGAGAGACAGAGAGAGGGAGAGGACCTGAGAATGTGAATGAGAAAACATTTCTTCACAGGATCTGAGAAACTTTAGGGTGATGATTCCGATTTCCTACTGGGCACCAGTGTATTTGAGCCGTTGTCCGGATGGCGCTCATGTACAGCCGAGCTTGGGAACTGTTCTGCCAGCCCCTCTCCGCCAGCCCTGCCACACCTGCTCTTGCTCTCATGTGTGCAGGAGCCAGGCTTCACCGCAGACGATGCTGCCTGCACCACCCAACGCAAGGGAGAAAGTCCCCAGCTTCCTGAAACTCCTGACTGCCCCTGTCTGCCATTCACTAGACCCATGTTTCTAGAAGACCTGGTACATTGATTAAATAAATGCTCCTAACCCTGTAATTTTATGCACACAGCTCCTCATGCTGTGGAAATAACTGCTCTTAGATTTTTCATTGTAAGTGGCTTGCTCAGATTGCATAGAGGGAAAGAACTTCGTCTGATTTTAATAGAACGAGTGCTTATTTAGTTATTCAATTAAAATGGTCAACATGTTGCTCTTTATTACATTTTCTGCTGTATATTTCAAAACACGGTTTCAAAAGAAGCTTTTTAAAATAAAGGATTAAGGGTTCTTGCCCTTGCCCATTTCCACGGCAGATCAACCACTTACCAGCAAAGATGCACCTTCCGTTTCCCCGGCTTGTTCTCTACTGGGTGGGTTGAAGAGAGGAAGGAAGAGAAAGGAACCTCCAACAACATTCTTTCCCTCAATTATAGTCTCTCTCTCTCACCCCCCCTCCCCCAAGACCTAGACTCTCCCTCCTGCTGGAGTCGGGCTTGACCTTGGACTTGTTGGAAGGAATCTTGTGGAATTCCCTAGCTGCTTCCCTCTCTTCCCAAGCTGCTGCTTGGTTTCCTCACACGCTCATTCAGTTTCTCTGGTGCCGACCTCCACAATTTACAGTCATATCTGCTTTTTCTGTTTTGTCACCTGTGCTATTAAGGGCAGATGAAGAAAGCCCCACAAGCGAGCTCACCTGGCCTGCGTGGGCCTGTCCTCTCAGAGCCCATCATTGCTGATGAGTGAGGTGACCAGCCTTTGCTTAGCGTCCTGGCCCTGCTCTGAAAGCGTCACTTCTCTCGGCATCCTCCTCCATATTCTGCTCACAGTTAACGGCCTCTTCACATTTTGCTGAGGAGATCAAGGTTCTCTGATGTAAACGTCCGTTACTGAATAATGTAACATTTCAGCTTTTTCAACATAAAGGGTGTATGTCTTATCTTTTGTTGGCTGGAAGCTCCAGGGGGCTTCTGTTCCTGACCCCGTCCATCTCTGCGTTAGGGATTTGCTGTCACGCTTGGTGCCTCCTACCTTCCCTGCAGCAGTAGAGTCTGTCTTCCCTGTCTCTTCTCTGCTGCTTTCAACATGGCCACTCTAAAACCATAATTGAGCCCAAACTAATTCGTCTCCCCCCCAAGTCCAGCCCCTCTTTTGGAGATCCCTGTTTCTTGGATAGTATCAGCTTCTCTCAGTGCCTCAGGCCTGACTCTTTAGGGATCTCTCACTCATTCCCCTGTCACTCTCCCCAGTCCCTGATGAAGTCTATGGAATCTGGTTTCACAGTGCTTTCTTAGGCTTCCCTTTTACCACAAAAAAAGTGGCAAAGCCTTTTGGTAAAAAGCATGAAAGTTGGGGCCAAAGTGCCTAAAGTTGCCAGGAGGGGATTTTGAAAAGTTATATAACCTCTGATGGTCTTCCCCTTACTGCAGTGGTTAAGCCCTGAACAGCGGAAGCTCGATCTTACATAGCTCACCAGGGTTTGAGTCCTGACCCCATAGCCTGAAAAATACTCCTGGTGTGCGTGTCTGTGCCCAGGACTCTGATGGGATGGAGAACTGGGAGAAACAAGATGGCAGCATGGCCAGGCCCTACTGGGGAGTTGTACGAGTGTGTGCCCATTCTCTGTCTCTCTCACTCATGCATGTGTCTGTGCCCTCTAGCATGAAAAAATGACATAACCTCGGAGTCTTGGTTTTCCTATGTGAGAGTAATTGGGAATAATATCCATACAACTGCTTTAAAATGTTATTGGGAGAATTAAATACATTAATACCTATAAAGTACATAGAACAGTGCCCGGTACTTGGCAAGTATTCAACAAATCAGCGTGCTTGTGCTTACTGTCATGTCTACGTCAGAGGTTCTTAGCTGGGGGCCGTTGTGCAATGTCAGAGACATTCTTTTTTTTTGGAGAGATTTTCACTGTAGGGCGCGTGCAGTCGCCAGACAGAGAGAGAGACACATAGAGACAGAAAGCGAGAAATCACCCCCCAGGGGGGATGGTCACGCCGCAATCCCTTCTCCTCCATTCTCCTCTCGGGATCTTGGGCACGCATGCACACGCGCCTGGCGTGAGTTTTAAGCCACCGGGTCCGGGACGTGAACCGCGGTCGACTACGTGGGAATCCAGCAACATAGCCATTACGCTAACTGCTGGTTCCCCTCAGAGACATTCGTTTTTTTAAAGATTATTTATTTTGAGAGGAGGAGAGTCACCCCCAACAGAATCCTTACAATGCTATTCACCCCACCTCAGCCCAGGCATGTATGTTCATACCTGCTGTGTACAGGGAGACCTCAGGGTATGAACTCAGGACCTTTTCATGTGGGTTCAGCATCTCAGAGCATTGTGTTACTGCTGCACCACTGTGGCTGGCCTCTGAGACATTACCAGTTGTCGTGACTGGAGGAAGGGGGTACTGCTGTCATCTAGTGGGTAGGATGTCGACCAGAATCCTATAATGCACAGGACAGCCCTCCCCACAGCACCAATGACAGTAGTGCTGAGGATGAGAACCCTGCCCCAGATGCCACCCCTATTTCCCAAAAGTATAATTTAGCACCCATGTCTGTCTGTTCTCAGTCCTCCACTCCTTTGAAGACTCATTTCCTCATATGGCTTCAGTTACAAACTGATTTTGATGGTCCTGAAATCGATATTTCTAGCATCCCAGTGATGTAGAGAAACATCTCCCTTGGCACATTCTTCTGATAGTGGAAAATGTTAGGGGAGTTGGGGACAAAAGACCCAGTATTCCTGTCCCTCTTCGTTCAGATGGCCACCCAGCATGCCCGTTGTTGCCAATGGCACACTGTCCTTCCTGTGCTATTCTCCTGGATTTCTCTCTGAAAGTCCCCACTCCCAGTCTACCCCAGTTTCTGCCAGTTATTCCTCAGCCTTGGTTCCTTTGACCCTCGTTTCCATTTCTATAGCTACTACTCAGTCTAGGACTCTAGTGGGCTTCCCTGCCTGTCCACACAGCTGCTGGAATTGCCTTCATTAAATACTGTTTTCCTCTGCTCAAGAATCCATAGAGGCTGCTTGTGACCTCTTATTAGCAAAAGGAAATTCCACAAGAATCCCTCTACTGCCAACCTCCCTTTTCCTTCAGCCCCACCCAGCGGCAGCCTGCCTTTGCCTCGCACCCTCCAGGGTTACTGGGAGCTCACCTATCTGAACTCCTCTTTGCCCTATCTCTATACCTCAAATTCCCTCCCTGGAAGCCTTCTTGTTTCCTTTTTGCCAAATCATGTCTGTCACCTTTTTCAAAATCTACCTCAGTTTCAAACTCCCCTGGAAGCCTTCCTAACTTACCGGGGTCTCCTTGTCCTATTACTCAATATCTCATTTTTGTCTCAAGTATTTGTTAGACTTGGTCTACATGACTTGATACTTGCTGAGGTGTATGAAGAACCTGAGAGTTTTTAAAGCATTTCTCAATGTGTGTGTTTTATCCCCTGTACCCTTTTAACTACACTTTTTAAATTATTTATTTATTTATTTTTAACTAATTCCCACAACCAAAGAAAGTGCTCTGGGTATAGGAATACTTTAATAAATGATGTCTCTCTGTCCCCACCTTCTCCCCCAAAGTTAAGGAGTCCATTCTCCTCTCGGGATCTTGGGCACGCATGCACACGCGCCTGGCGTGAGTTTTAAGCCACCGGGTCCGGGACGTGAACCGCGGTCGACTACGTGGGAATCCAGCAACATAGCCATTACGCTAACTGCTGGTTCCCCTCAGAGACATTCGTTTTTTTAAAGATTATTTATTTTGAGAGGAGGAGAGTCACCCCCAACAGAATCCTTACAATGCTATTCACCCCACCTCAGCCCAGGCATGTATGTTCATACCTGCTGTGTACAGGGAGACCTCAGGGTATGAACTCAGGACCTTTTCATGTGGGTTCAGCATCTCAGAGCATTGTGTTACTGCTGCACCACTGTGGCTGGCCTCTGAGACATTACCAGTTGTCGTGACTGGAGGAAGGGGGTACTGCTGTCATCTAGTGGGTAGGATGTCGACCAGAATCCTATAATGCACAGGACAGCCCTCCCCACAGCACCAATGACAGTAGTGCTGAGGATGAGAACCCTGCCCCAGATGCCACCCCTATTTCCCAAAAGTATAATTTAGCACCCATGTCTGTCTGTTCTCAGTCCTCCACTCCTTTGAAGACTCATTTCCTCATATGGCTTCAGTTACAAACTGATTTTGATGGTCCTGAAATCGATATTTCTAGCATCCCAGTGATGTAGAGAAACATCTCCCTTGGCACATTCTTCTGATAGTGGAAAATGTTAGGGGAGTTGGGGACAAAAGACCCAGTATTCCTGTCCCTCTTCGTTCAGATGGCCACCCAGCATGCCCGTTGTTGCCAATGGCACACTGTCCTTCCTGTGCTATTCTCCTGGATTTCTCTCTGAAAGTCCCCACTCCCAGTCTACCCCAGTTTCTGCCAGTTATTCCTCAGCCTTGGTTCCTTTGACCCTCGTTTCCATTTCTATAGCTACTACTCAGTCTAGGACTCTAGTGGGCTTCCCTGCCTGTCCACACAGCTGCTGGAATTGCCTTCATTAAATACTGTTTTCCTCTGCTCAAGAATCCATAGAGGCTGCTTGTGACCTCTTATTAGCAAAAGGAAATTCCACAAGAATCCCTCTACTGCCAACCTCCCTTTTCCTTCAGCCCCACCCAGCGGCAGCCTGCCTTTGCCTCGCACCCTCCAGGGTTACTGGGAGCTCACCTATCTGAACTCCTCTTTGCCCTATCTCTATACCTCAAATTCCCTCCCTGGAAGCCTTCTTGTTTCCTTTTTGCCAAATCATGTCTGTCACCTTTTTCAAAATCTACCTCAGTTTCAAACTCCCCTGGAAGCCTTCCTAACTTACCGGGGTCTCCTTGTCCTATTACTCAATATCTCATTTTTGTCTCAAGTATTTGTTAGACTTGGTCTACATGACTTGATACTTGCTGAGGTGTATGAAGAACCTGAGAGTTTTTAAAGCATTTCTCAATGTGTGTGTTTTATCCCCTGTACCCTTTTAACTACACTTTTTAAATTATTTATTTATTTATTTTTAACTAATTCCCACAACCAAAGAAAGTGCTCTGGGTATAGGAATACTTTAATAAATGATGTCTCTCTGTCCCCACCTTCTCCCCCAAAGTTAAGGAGACATTTCAAGGGTATATTTTATGGGTGACTTTAACATAACCTGTTATTCTCTTTGTAGGTTGTTGCTGGTGGGTGGGAGGAAGAGAGGGGGGAGAAGGAAAAGGAGGAAGAAGAAGAGGAAGAGGCGTAGGAAGAGAGGAGAAGTAGGAGGAAGAGGAGGAGGAAGAAGAGGTAAATCTGAGTTTGTCACACTTAGGAAACAAGATGAGTATGCTGGAGGTCAGTGGGAACAGAGGTACAGTGTGAGAGACACACACCAGTGCCCTGTCCTGTGCGCTTGCTAATGGAAGACCTTAAAGGGATGAAGGAGAGGAGTAGAACCCTTGATGTACTGCATGCTCTGGATGTTTTAATCCATAAGGGTAGCATTTGCTTTTGTCATGCATTTTGCAACAAGCTGGGCAATTTAAAATTTATTTTAAACCTAATTACTTGGTTAGATAGATGGTATTATTCCATGATGAAGCTGAGGAACCAAAGGCCAGGAGATGCTAGATGCCTTGCTTCTGGGCCTCAGGACTGAGCTCATATTCGGACTTGGTTCTTGTGAACTGAGGGCTCCTGCTCTTTCTATTGTACACTTTGCCTAATCTTTTTCTGTAAAGTAAAGCTCCTGTCCAAGCCATTGCCCTTACTTTATTGATTAGGCCATTATTAATAAAGTTTGGCCTACAATTATTCCTAATTAGTGCTCTTCTTTTTTGGGGGGGAGAGGTTTTTGCTGTAGGGCACGTGCGCCCACCAGACAGAGAGAGACAGAGAGACAGAAAGTGAGAAATCCCCACCCAGGCGGGATGGTCACGCAGCAATCCCTTCTCCTCCATTCTTCTCTCGGGATCTTGGGCACACACGCACACATGCCTGGCGTGAGTTTTAAGCCACTGGGTCCGGGACTTGAACCGCAGTCGACTACCTGGGAGTCCAGTGACATAGCCATTACGCTGTTGGTCCCAGTGCTCTTCTTACTTTATCACAAATACTACATTTTATATCTAATTTAGGCACAGACTGACCTCTTGCTAATAACCTGGAGTCCAGCACTGTCCAATAGAACTTTCTACCATGATGGGCATCTCTGTAGTTTTGCTTTCCAGTGTGATGACACATGGGACTAGTGAGACTAAAGAGTTTAAATTAACTTAAATTTACATAGTCACGTGTGGCTGGTGATTTCCAGTGTAGACCTAGCAGTTCTGGGCTCATTACATTCTCATACTTGTCAGACTTGGTAATTTGCCTAGTCTGGGTTTTCACATCTCCCCTCCCTTTTCATCCTCTGGGAGGTTACAATAAACCACAAGGATCCAGAATGAGGGAGCTCTCTAAAGGTGGGCACCTCCAGAGCTGGACCACCATTAGGAGAGATAAGAGAGGGGCCGGAGAGTGGTACAGCAGCAGCCCAGTGCTCTGTGAGGTTGTCCCTGTGGAAAGGTTCTGGGTTTGTATCTGGAGACCTCCCTAAATACGCTGGGTGTATGTGTGGCCATGATCCAGAGCTAGCAGAAGCAGGGTAGACCTTGATGTCAGTACCCTATTGGGAGGGTGCTTGTATTTCTCTTTCCATGTCACTCATGAAGGAAAGGAAGGATTTTAAGGATTTTAAGAACATAGATGCTACTTAGGGGGAGAGAGAGAGAGAGAGAGAGAGAGAGAGAGAGAGAAGCGAGATGACGGCCTGACAGCTGACTGCTGTTTTGGAGAGTCAGCACTGGGTGGGAAGCATTTGTGGAAGAGAAACAGCCAGCTCTCAGATCTCTGACCTCCCAGTGGCCCAGTAGTTGCTCAGCACCCACTCCTGTGGGAGTCTCACCTCTTCCCACAAGAAGATACCAGAGGAAGGACTCAGAGCCTGGCTGTGGGAGGAAATTATCTGCTTCTCAGAGCTTGGCATGGAGGGGGCTCTAACTTGACCTTAGCTGCTTTTGCCGTGTGGCCCGGAGAAGGTTATTAACAAGATGTAGATGAGTTCACTTGTGCTTCTCTAGCAGCATGCTCATGCCATGGTGGAGGCATTCTCTCGCTCTCCCCACATTGTGTTTGCGTTGGCATGTGTGTACACACACACACATAGGTTACGTACTCCAAGTGCCTTGGGTGCCTTTCTCTCCAGGCCTTGCATTGCTTCAAAAGCACTAGTTGCTGTGTTGCTGGGTCTGGCCTCCCAGGAGAGACTCCCAATGGCAGACTTGTTGCTACCAAGTTGAGTGGAAGTATCAGAAAATGACAGCTTCCCCAAGAGAACAACTAATGTAAGCGACAGGTTGACGGTGTGGCCTGGTGTGGCCTGACCCCGTCTTTGCTGGTTTCTTCCCTTTTTCTTATTCACATATTCTGCTCAACTTGAATTTTAACCTAATTCATTTTTTATGCCTTAAAAAAAAGTACTGAACTCTCTTTAACCTGCAGGACATAAGGCATCTGAGCTCTCACCCTGGATAAATTGAGACTGTTTACACATGGAAATTAAGGGTAGAAGAGGAAAGGGTTTTTCCTTCGAAATGCAGAGTCTTTAATTACAGGACTAGAGGGAGGATTCTGAACTCTGATTCTCTGAGTCCAGGGAAACTGTGGAACAAAATAGCCTTGAAATGAACTGTTGAAGAAACATAGATGCTACTCATCCACGTAGAACATACCCCTTTGCTCCCTGTTGCCATGCTCCTGTATGGGTAAGTAGGAGTTTGGTTCTGCAGCTCCTGGGCGTCCTGGTTTGCTCACGATGTCACAGCTCATTGCTGGACAGACAGATGTGATACCCCACAGGGCATCTGGAGTCCACCCAGGAAGATCACTGGGAGGCAGTGGCTTGGAGAAGAATGTGCGCTTTTACACTGAGGCTTTTAAAACAGAGTGAGGGTAGGAGCATTCAATGTAGCTGTGACCGAAAAGGAGTTCTATTGCCCTGATAAGAGATTTTTTTTTGTTTGTTTACAAGTTTTTCTCTGAGAAATGTGGATTTTAAGAACATAACTCAAGTTACTGTAAGTTGTCTTTTAAATCAGAGATCTAATCACATCTGCCTGCTCAGACACCTCAGGGGTTCATTATAGTATGTAGAATGAAGTTCTTGCTTTCTTCTTCAGCAAACCTGGACATCCGCGGTTCAGTTTTGGCTGGCCTTTGCAGTTCACTGCCTTTCCCACTCTCCTGTGCTATAGCTCATTTATGTGCTCAGCACATGCCCTTCTCAGATGTCCTTGGCTTGCTCAAGTAGGTCCTTCGGTCAGGTATATTCTGCACCCCTGCACTCTGCCCTCCAGCTTTGTCAAAGTTCAAGTCTCATTGAAATCTCACCTCCTCCAAGAAGCCTTCCCTTATCCTTCAAACAAGGCGGTCACTTCATCTTCCTTCGCTCTTTTGTATACTTCTGTGTTCTCAGTGGCACTTGTCATCATTCAGTCTTATCTCCAAGTTACTAATTTTTGTGTCTGATTCCACCATGAATCCACCACACAAGTATAGCCCCTGGGGGATCAGGCTGTGTCTTGTCCATCTTCACATTCTGTATCCAGTCTGGAAAAGTACATTGCATATGGAGTTGCTCTTTGCTTCTTGACAGAAACTGCTAGCTGCTTGCCTTTTATCTCTTCTTTGCCTTGTATACCTGCTTAATAGTTCTAAAGTTTTGCATATTATGTACTGGTCCAAGTGTAGAATTAAGTAGAGAAATCCGCTCCAGTGGATGTGATAAATTCTGTCCTGTTCATCTTGAAATCATTCGATGCATAACTAATTTTAGCTAAGTAGAATACCTACATTTTGCTTTAGTCAGAACTGGTTCAGCTTGTTTCTTGCTCTTTCAAATCATCAAAGTAAAGTTTGGATTTGAATGCCTCACAGCTTCTACTCTGTTCAAATAGAGCCAAGGTAATGATTTAGGCAAGAGAGCCCGCTGCAGACATGTGGGAAGAGTTGGGTCCTTTTTGTTAACCTTTCAGCATATTTAACGTTACTTCAAAGGATTGGTTTTGAATTAACATTTTCCCAATTTGTGTTTCTGTATTGACTTAGGTTTATTTACAGTTCAAATCTTGCTGCAAAAATACCTTGAAAAATCTCTGTACCACCAAAGAGAACTAGGTCTAAACATATAACCCATTCGTCTCAATATGCAACCAAATAAAATTTTTGGATTTAAAACTATATGGTCAAAATGGTTATAGATTGTTGTTATAGTTCATTTCCTTTAAATATCTTAAGTATTTTCTTAAAATTAATCTTTACTCATGATAGAGAACATATGTGTACTCATGTGAAGCAGAGAGAAAGAGAGAGAGGGAGGGGGGAGAAGGAGAGAGACCCTTCAGAGAGTTTTATCACACTGTGATCCCCTTTCCTTAGTACCCCAGCTTGTCAGGATCTTGGACATCCACATGTGTCCAGTGTGTTTCAGACCAGCTGGGCTAGGAATGTGAGCCCAGGTTGGCCATGTGGCTTCCAACACTGTAGTTCAGTACACTACTGACTGTACTGTCAGGCTGACCCATCAAAATCCTTGAGATGTTTCATTACTCTATAAAAATGTTTAAATCCTTGGAAAGAGACAAAGCGATTGGTATATTGGGCACAAGATCATTATATACACTTGGAAGAATAAAAAGGCACCATGTGAATTTGTTGTTCTTTCTGTCAGCTCTGTCATGAAGGCATTTGTCTAAAGCGGAAATTGTCCCCAGTGATGCTGTAATTGGCAGACTTGGTTGCACTTTTTTTCTTTATTTTTTAACAAACTATGCTCCTGTTGTGTCATGAGATTTCTTGTAACCTTCAAAGAAGAAAAAGTTCTTTTCTCACATAGTTGCGAATGTCCCCCAATGATTCTCCTGAATGGAATGGAGCTTAGTCTGTAGATAGCCAGATTTACTTGTAAGGTTCAGTTACAAACCCTGTCATGTTTTTATCTAGAGCTGAGGAGGCAGAACTGCTCTAAACATGGTAAGTGGAGCTCTCAAAGTAACCTGGTACACTTGCCACATCTTCCTTATCCCAACCTCAGGTGAACATCAGGGACTGCGCATTGCCGTGTACTGGGTTCCAGCACCACCCAGCATGGCAAGCACCTTTTGTTGAATCATGTTGAATTATGTTTGTTTATGCTCTTTTTGTTTCTGGTTTTTGTTGAATTATGTTTGTTTATGCTCTTTTTGTTTCTTTTTTTTTTTTTTGGTACTGAGGTGAAATATTCAGAATCAAGATGAACAAGGTGAGTGTAGGTTAGGCCTGGACCTAGTAGGCAGATTATATCTGGAAGATAGTCATAGAATGTTAGTGTCAAGGGGAACTCCTCATTGTGTGGTGGAGGATACTAATGCCCATGGGCTAAGCCAATATCAAAGTATTGACATAGGGTTAGTGCATAGTGCAGGCAACCTGAATCTCTCCAGGGCTTTTTAATCTACCTCAATGGTCTACATACTTTCCACATTTTGTTCATTAAAACATTGTGGGATAGTTATTTCTAATCAGTGCATATTTATTATATATTCAGGGAAATAGAATCTGAACCAGGTAGATCAAAAGGAAGAATTTAATATTAGGGATTGAATATAAAGGGATCCTTCTAAGATGTTAAACAGGGCATGATCAATCCCCATAAGCAACCCCAGGCCACCAAAACAAGAAGCCAGTACAAATGTTTGTATCACTGAGAAGTAGACATTCTTCTTTGGAATCTGGAACAATTGATGGCTCCCTATTAGAAAATGGAAACTATAGAGGAGATAAAGCCACTGGGAAGATGCTGACCAGAGCAGAGAGAAGGAGGGAGATATAGCCCAGCTTCTCCTCTGTTTAGCACTCCCTCTGTCTCTTGGCAGTACCTCCATTGTTTAAATTGATCCAGAATCTACTTGGCAAGGGAACCTCAGAAATGTGGTCTGCAAGGTTTTTGTTCCCTGTAATACAGAGCAGTTAAGAGAAAGAGTGAGGAACAGATCTCACACAAACAAGCACAGTGGGGAGATTATTTCCAAAGGTGATCGTAACAATATCTCCCATCCTACATTTTCTTCTGCAGTTTGACCTGGCCGATTTCCATCATGGGTTGGAGAGTCTATTCTTCTCCCCTCTCTCTCTTTCTTTCTTTTTTTTTTAAGTTGGAGAGTCTATTCTTCTCCCCTCTCTTTCTTTTTTTTTTTTTTTTCTAAGTTTATTTATTTTCTTTTATGAGTAAGCTAGAGAGACAGCATTCCCAACAGGGTCTTGATGCCACTATCCACCCTAAGCTTCATCCAGCCCTGAATTGTGGGTATGTGTGCTCAGCATATTCAGAGAGGACTCTGTATGCAAATCTGGAAACTTCCCAGGTGGGTCAGCCATGCAGAGCATAATGTTTTACCACTGTGCCACCGTCTGGCTCCCTCCCTCTTCTTATTTTTGGGTGACCTTATGACTGCTTTGACTAATCAAGTATGGGAAAAGTGCTGCTAGGTGACTTCTCAGGCTGGACCCTCAGGGCCATGAAGTTATCATCTTGATTCCCTCAGTTTCCTTGTCCTCTGGACATCCCAACTGCCATGCTGTGAGAAACCACATGTAGATTCTCTGGTCGATGGTCCCAGCTCTGACTGATGGAATCCAGGTACCATCCGCGTAAGATAAGAAATTCCAAATCGTTACACTATCCAGTCCTAGGCATCATTTTCCAGGCATTTGAGTCTTCCCAGCTGAGGTTACAAATTCATGGGCCAGAATAATGCAGTCTGGCTGTGCCCCTTTCAAACTCCTAATCCTTGGAAACTGTGGGCACAAAAAACTGGTGGTTATTTTATGCCAGTAAGTTCTGACATGGTTTGCTCTGCAGCCCTATAGAACTGGAACACCAATGTCTAGGATGTTTATTGAGTATATGATTATGTGTCTTCTGTCTAATCTGCTATATCCATTATGAAGCCCACAAAACCAGACATTAAAAATGGATGAGGTAACATTAAATGTAAGTACAGATTGTAACATTTCCTTCCCATGTCCAACTCTTGGGCATTGGTGACCATACCTTATATGTATATCAAATCTATGGCTCAAAGAGAATGGACCATTTACATAGTTAATGACTGCTTCAACAATTTACGAGATAGAAAGGTTGTGGGGGGACAGTGATTGAGAAGTGAAGAACTTGTTGGGGAGGTGGTAAGGGAGGAATGCAGTCAGGAGAAAGATGGATGAACGTGAGTTAAGGAGAGGTTCTGTCAGAGGGAATACAGGGCCCTAGATGGTGCTCCTGAAGCAGTGTTAGGCTTTGAAGAATATTTTAGTTTTATTTCTGCAGTACCATTCTCGAGGACCATCCCCATATCCCAACTGGTAGATTCCTGCAGACACTGTATAAAGGTGAGTGGAAACAGATGTCATGTTACAGTGTGATTAATACAACAAGAACTGTTACTGAGAGTTAATTCATACTCGAGTGCCTCAGAGATTTGAATATTTTTAGGAAGCCATCAAGTTGAGTCTTTTCTGATATCTCTCACTAAGCTCTAATGTAGTCCATGTGAGTATCTGACATGCTCAGGTAGACACATACTTAAGACACTTGTATACATTTTATTTTTATATTAATATATACATGTTGACCTCTTCCTTCTCCCCTGTGCCCTCCCCCCCAAAAAAATTAAAATAAAGCTCAATAAAGATTTTTGGTGTTTTTCTTTCTTTCTTCTCTATATACACAGATCTACTGTTGACTTAAGTTGTGCTTCTGAATAAAACCTGTGCAGATAAACATAGTTAATCTATTGATAGGACTTGATAAGAATGGATTTCTTCTTTTCTTTCTTTCTTTCTTTCTTTCTTTCTTTCTTTCTTTCTTTCTTTCTTTCTTTCTTTCTTTTTCTTTCTTTCTTTTTCTTTCTTTCTTCCTTTCTTCCTTCCTTCCTTCCTCCCTTCCTTCCTTCCTTCCTTCCTTCCTTCCTTCCTTCCTTCCTTCCTTCCTTTCTTCTTTCTCTCTCTCTTTCTCTCTTTCTTTCTTCTTTCTTTCTCTCTCCTCTCTTTTCTTTTCAGACCCATTCCCCATAAAGTCTATTTGGGAATAGATCTTAGTATTAATTCCCTTTACAAGTTACAGGCTGTGTTGTGTGGTGGCTAGACATGCTTAGAGCCATAGTTTCACAGATAAATCAGACACTGTCCCTGCCCTAGAGAAGCTTGCAGGATAGAGAGAGATGGACAGAAAATTAGTAATTGTGTTTGTGAGGGGAGTACTCTGATGGAGAGAGGTACAGTGTGCTTGGGAGCCCATTGTTTGGACACTTAGTCTCCATGAAATCTTCCTAGAGTTTTGATAAATTGGGGGCAATTACACAGCTCTACCAACCATGAATTGTGTGTGCATGACTTTTGGATGCAGTGAGCTTTTCTATAAACAGACTGGATTATTTGACTTGGATATCCTGTTAACAAGACAGGCTAATTTGCCCAGGGAGACCTCTTTACCCCTTATATTTAGGGTAAATGCTTTTTACATTGGACTTCCTTATTCAGGCTGCAGGGTTCTCATCTTCCCCTGGAATAAATTCTCTCTAGCCTGTCTACTAGGTAGAGATTGTACAGGGATGACTGTTTTTTTTTTTCCAACATTTCTAGTTCATTTCTGGCCTCAGTCTGTACACAGGAGTTTCCCAGTACCATGTCTAGGGTTGCCAAATTTGGCAAATTAAAATGCCCAGTTAAATTTGAATTTCAAATAACTATAATTTTTTAGTACATATAAGTATGTTCCACATATCAAAATATTAGTATACTTATACTAAAAGTATTTGTTGTTTATTATTGAAATTCAGATTCCATTGGGTGTCCTGTATTTTATCTGGCAAGCCAAATCACTGCTCTTGGCCTCACTCTTCTCAGTACATTCACAAAAAAGTGGGAAGTGTTTGAAACTTTTATCTTTAGAAGCACTACTTCCGAAGTGGAAATTATTTCCTTATTTTTGCTTCTGGTCAAGCTTAGTGTTTGCATGGGGGTAGGCCTGTCATAGCAATTGTGTTGAGCTTACTTCTTATATGAACTTTGTCACTATTTAAAATCAGCTTTTGACTGAATCACTTCTACTGAATGATAGTGTACCTGAAACTTAGTTTATTCCCTAAACTGAGATGGAAACTCTTCAATGAATTGTGCTGAAAGCATAAACCAGAGGCATGAGTGTAGGCTCAGGGAGCGGAGGGCATTTACTGTTGTGCAGGAATCTGAGACCTTTTAGCACTCCTTTCTGTTTATTCCTTCTTTGTTGACTGTGATCTGGTAAACTAGATCCCTGGCCAAGTCAGTTCTAGACAGCCAAGCACTCAAGTATATAGAGCTTGTTCCTAATACCAGCTCTGGCATAAGTGCTTTTACATATACATTCTTGTTTAGTCCTCACAATGATTTAATGAGGTATATAATCTTGTCTTTCTCATCTTCCAAACAAAGAAGCAGTCTTGAAGAGGTTAAATCACTCGCCCAAGGTTGTATATCTCTCCGCAGTCAGGTTGGGATTTGAATCCAGGCTAGTCTAACTATAGAGCTCCTACATGCTATACTGCAGGGGGGTGGACCTGGGCTAGGGTCTTAGTAAACATTCATGGGTTGATTTATCTACTCAGCTTGATTGATTTCTGATGAGGAGGGATACTTTATAGCCTCTAATAACTTCTAGTGTGTGATGCCTTATTTTGATCAGCTAACCTTCCATATATTAATCTATTTTTTTCTTCTGCAATGTAAAATCATTCCACAGCTTCAGTAGAAAAAAAAACAAGTTGATCAGTATCTTCTACTTTAAAATAGTAACTTTTCTTTCCGCTCCAGCCAAATCTCAATCTTTCTTTTTAGGTTCTGTAATCAACCTCATGATCAAAGATAATTCAAGTGCCCATTTCCTAATGTTTAGTACTCTTTGTTGCTCTCTTTTGAAATTCTCCTCAATTAATATAATATATACTGGAGAATATTAGTGCCTAGGACATGATAGACTTGTATGAATTTGATCGGTTGGTTTGCTCCTTGTAGGCTTCTGTACTGCAAACACAGCCTAGCCTGGAACATATCTAAAGGTGAATATTGTTTTGCTAATTCCTGTCAAACTGTGTTTATCTCTTTTCACTGCCCATTGCAGTGCACTACATTGAAGACCACTTCTTGCTATTGTGGCATATGAGCTTACTTTATAATACCAGAACAGGCACATGAATAACATGGTTTGTCAATAATCCTGTGTTCACTACAGGATGCCCAACACTCTACTATCAAGGCCATTGGCAGTGCAGACATCATGTAGACCGTAAGGCCATAGAGCCCCTTACAGCTGAAAACACCCCATGTCAGAGGCATTGAGCTGATTGCAGAGTGCCCCTGTAGCTTTCATTCTTAAAAGCCTTTAGGAGGCCTTGTTCTTCTGGCTGAATGTTCAGACTGAGGGATTTGTAAACCTGTAATAGCCCTGGAAAAAATAAGCAGATAAAGGAGGCCAGCCTAGAAGAGGTGGGAGAGCTAGGAGTTGGAACAATTGGAAACTCTTTCTGAAGTTTCTCCATGGCAATCAGGAACTTCTGAGATGTCTCTGGTAACTGTTTGAGATTGATTTACTGTCCAGGCTGAAATGCAAGCCAGCGGCTCCCCTCTGCTCAAATATGTCTGCAGGGACTCTGGGTTCTCTACCTAGTGGACTCAGCCCTGATTTGTATCCCAGAGGATTCTTAGGGCTGAGTAAGGATCTCCCTAAATCCAGTAACTACACTGTTATTTCTGCTGTGGCCTGCTGCAGGGACTAATGACCTGCCCCTGGAGGGGGACTTGAAATATACGGAAAGTAGTAGGACCTCTGGGAATATCCTCTTAAGACTGAGTTAGCCAAATTCTCCTATCTGAAGCATTTTAGTTCTTTAGAAAAAGAAAAAAGGGGTTCAGAAGTAGTGTGGCAAGTTCGCGGTCTCTGGGTTTCCCAAGAGGCGGCCCATCAGTTTAGAGGGATCACAGTGCCCCTGACTCTAAGTGGCCTGACTGCCCGCAGAATTTCCAGTAGTCTCCGGTTGCCTCCCTGTCTGTATGCTGCAACTTTTCCGAGGTTTATTCAAAAGTAAATCAAGAGACACCATCCTTGGTATTCTGATGAAACTGATGTAACCTACATTCCGGGGAATTTCAGAACTTTCGTAACTAGAGGGATAGCTGCTCCTTGCAGGATCCAGGTCTCTTCCCTTCAGCAATGTGCCTTTTGAATGAATAGTCTCTGTTAAGTCACCAGCGTTGGCTCTGCCACCACCAACTGTGTTAAAATCTTTGGCATCAGAGCAGAACCGGATGACTCTGGCAAAAATGAATTTGAGAGGATATATATAAAAAAAATCTAAGACCCAAATCTGTAGCACTGTGCTTTGTCTGTGAACAAAGAAAAATAGGACTTCTTTGCTATTTCCAGTGCTGTCTCAGCAAGGCACACATTTCAGCATCTTTAGACCCCCCAGAGGGCTAACAAAGGTTTGTTGTTCTTTCATCGCAGTACATTTTGAATTTAGTGTTTAAACATATGGGGCAGGGTTGGATTGATCCTTATGAAAAGAAAGCATTTACCCCAAGGATCCCCCCTGGCAGGGACTTTCTTTAGGCTTTTTCTATGAGGCAATGTGGCTATATTTGCCCTAGAACCTTCTTTTTCGTCTCTATTCAATGACAGTTTGGCATTTTGTATTATGCGTGCCCGTGTGTTAGTTTTAGATACCATCTTCTCTTCCTCCTCCTCCACAACACTTTTTGCTACAATTAACTGAAATGGAGTTGGCTTATAAATAAATAAATACTGCACGCTCAGGGCCTCAGTGGCATGATGGCAACCTTTCCCATAGTTTTCTTGGGGAGAGGATCTGAGGAGAGTGTAAGAGAAGTTTTAGCTTAAAATGTATTCCTTTCTTAGTCCTGGGACAGGCCGGTAACCCTATAGGGCGATAGATGACACGGGTTTAACATTATGGGAGTGACTCGGAGAAGAATTCATGCTTCATCCTCAGCTTCGCACTCTTTTGTCGATGATGGTTGCCTGGTGATGTTTTTGAGGTCCTCAGCTGAGTAGTTGGACTCAGTTGGGAAATGAGCCCCAACCACAGGTGGGGTTTTATTCAATCAGTGGCCAGTTTTTAGGCTAGGGTTTCAAATTGAAAAAGAGAGGATGGAAGAGATTATTGAAAATATAGAGAGTGTGAGGCTTATCATGAGATGCCCAGGTTGTCGTTAGTGCCCTTGACATATGGATAAGCCATGTGCAAGGGGTCATGGTTGTCTTCCTGCCCTTCATGGGCCACAGTGCTCTGGCGAGGTACAGTGTGACCTTACTAACTGTGTTGCAATAGCCCTTGCAAAGGTTGGTTCACTGGTTTGGCGGCTTGCCTGACCAGGTTGTTGACTCTCCCTTGCTGGGAGATAATAAGGAGATGGAAGCAGAATAGGCCTACATTGGTATCTTCCCAGGACAGTTCCCACAGGGAGCCTTTGCCTTTTTCTACCCATGTCGATGCAGACAGTGAGGGCAGCTGTACTTACAACTGCACAGTGTATTAGTTACACTGATCAGACTGCTGGGAGTGGGAACAGCAGCAGGTCTATGGTGTTCCAGAAGATCTCAAACAGGAGCCTTCAAACTGGAGGGCAGATGTCATTGTGAGAACATGAAGAGACTTTCCAAGGAGTATGAAGACATGCATAGCTATAAGGCACTTGACTTCCAAATCTTCATTTTCTCAGTGTGTCTGTCCTTTTCTAAAATCCATCTGTTAGAGAAAGTGCCGCCTCTCCTTTCATGGCTGCCCGTTTCTCACTTTACAAAGGAGAAACGTATCTCTCATTATCCAGAGTTTTACTCTATGCATTGCCCTGCACTGAAAACACTTCCAGGGAGCCACAGAAAGGGGTAATCAAAAATACTGGGGTGGGACCAGCAGGTGGCATGGTGGTTAAGGCACTGGACATTCCCACATAGCTGACCATGGTTCGAGTCCTAGACCTGGTGGCTTGCTTTCTCACTCTTTCTCTCGCTCTGTCTCTCTCTGGTCAAATTAAAATAAATGAATGAATAAATAAAATTAAATAAATAGTTACTTAAAAAAATACTGGGGTTAGGGGAAGCATACTTTAATAAAGTCACTGGACTATCTCTGTATTTAGTTCTTTAAGAAACATATTTCTAATAATATTTTTATATTTATTTTTTAATTGTGTTAAAATACAGATAATGAGAAAAAATAGAGATTTTACCATTTATGTTTAATACTTATCTGTCAAAACTTGTGTTTGTGTTATATTCACCAAATGTTTACAAGTAATGATTGTAATACTATCTGAATTCAGAAAAGAACAGTTAAACACAGAGTCTTGTGATTATAGGAAATAAAAAATAACCATAGACTCCAACTTATATACATATTTTGGTTGCAAAGAAGTCATGACAGAATGATCAATGAAGTACATTCAAGCATCATATATGTTATGATAGAATTTTGTGAGGGAAATGGGAGAAAAATACAATGTCAGGAAAAGAATGAAAGCTATCATTTATAACTTAAAGAGCTTAATCTTATATTTTAAAAGCAAATAGTGGTAAATATTAAGTAATTATGTAATTATGATATTCCATTGAATGAGAAAAGTGACAAAACAATTTTATTGTAAAATGTTAATATTTACTGTCTTATGGAATTATGTCCTTTGCAAGCATTTAAATTGTGTTTAAGAAGTTTAGTTGGCAGCTTAGAAATGGGCATAGGGTGGGGCCAGCAGGTGGAATAGTGATTAAAGCACTAGACTCCCACATGGACCGTGGTTTGAGTCCCAGACAAGGTGGCTTGAAAATCACGCCAGGCATGTGTACATGTATACCCAAAATTCCAGGAGGAGAAGGGATTGCAGCATGACCATCCCTCCCCCCTCCGCTAGGAGCCTCTTGCTGTCTTTGTCTCTCTAGTGAGCATACACACCGTGTAGCAAAAACCTTATAAAAAATAAATGAGCAAAAGGTCCATAGTTTTTCAGATTCCTTTGAGTGGGAACAGAGTGAAAAGTTTGAGGACACTAGTCTCACTTCCTTGCATGTACAGAATTTACCTCTTTATACCAATTTTAAAAACTGACCTTCTCTGTTTCCAATATTTGTACTCACTATCTATGGTGTGGTCTGTGTCATCTTCTGGAATGTTCCACAGAGTTGCTGCCTCCAGTCCCAAATTAGGCTTATTCCTTTACCTCCTTATGTTGTTGTTTGTTACAGTATGGGCAGTAGTTTGGTGTCCTAGGCTGCCCCTGCTGGTTGTTACAATATGGGCAGTAGTTTGGTGTCCTAGGCTGCCCTGTTTGGCCTCCCTATAGTCATTTCCTGGCATTAGGCGTAGTGATAGATGTTTTGCTTCCAAGTCTGAACGCATCAGACTATGCTCCTGAAATCAAAGCCAGGTGAAGAGCTAGTTGTTTTATGTTCCCCGATATACCACAGACCTCAGCCTTGGGCTGACATGTTTTTGTCACTGCTCTGACACTGTTGCTTCTGAAGCTGAGAGACCACTCCTCGATGACTCTCACGGAGTCTGTGTCACTGTAGGATTGCCACATGCATTTAGGTGAGGTGCTGTCAGCTGTGCACAATGAAAAGGCTTGCCCTGGAGAGAGCAAGGTGGAGGAGGTTGATAGAAACTGCTGCCATTGTGTTTGCAGGAACTTACCACTGTCCACCCAGCTAAGACAAGGGTTCTGGTATTAGCAACTTTGGTTAGTTCCTAAAGAAGCGTTCTCCAGGATCACAAGGCAGGGCCAGACTCAAGCAGTCACACCCAGGAATGTAACAGGAATCTGTAGTGATACAGAAAACACAGCCTTCAGAAAGGAAGTGTAGGTTAGTTAAAACGTTGTAACACCTCTTAAAAATGCTTATTGCCCTGCCACTTCTCACTTTTTCTAATGTCATAACAATGATACATTTAGTGGATCAAGCAGCTGGAACAAGAGTAGCAGGTGCTTAGTTGCATTTGCTTTGGGGGCCTGTAGTTTTGTTTTTGTTTTTGTTTTGTTTTGGCCTGCCCCAATTTGTTTTAGACTCTGGACCTCTGGCCTCTACTTCTTGTTACTATAAACTTAGGAACTTGTATTGAATAACCCTGTTCTTAAAAAAAAACAAAAAAAACACTTAATACTAGAAAAGCATTTTCTTTTTCTAGCTGTAGCTGAGAAGTTTAGTGATTTATAATAATCAACTCATGGTTTATGGAAGTGATTTATGATAAACAACTCATGGTTTACAGAAGTCACGCATGCTAACTTAACTAATAGTCCAGAGCTTTGAAAAATTAAAACTGTTAGCATACATGAAAATAGAAAACTGAACTGATGGCTCACAGCGCCTTCTCTCTCAGCTGGGAACTTAGACATTTCTTTTGTATTCTCCATTACCTATCTTTGTCTGAGACATAGAATCAATTTCACAAAAAATATTTGACTAACTTAGGGAAAGCCTTAACATCTATCTTTATTTTTAAAATTTATTTATTTTTTTAGTTTTGCTATAGGACCTGTGTGTTCTCTGGACAGACACAGAGAGAGAAGGAGAGAGAGGGAAAGTGAGAAATTACCCTTGGGGACCAGAAGTTGGCGTAATGGCTATGTCACTGGATTCTCATGTAGTTGACCGTCATTTGAGTCCCAGACCTGGTGGCTTAAACTCATGCCAGGCGTGTGTGCGTGTGTGCCCAGGATCCTGAGAGGAGAATGGAGGAGAAGGGATTGTGGCGTGGCCATCCTCCCGGAGGGGTGATTTCTCACTTTCTGTCTCTCTGTCTCTCTCTAGCTTTCTAGTGAGCACACACGCTCTGTAGCAAAAAACTCTCAAAAAAAAAAAAAAAAAAAAAAAAAAAAAAAAAAAAAAAAAAAAAGAAAAAGAAAAAAGAAAAAAGAAAGAAAGACATCACCCCCTAGGAGGATGGCTGTGCTCCATCCTTTGTCCTCCATTCTCCTTTGGGGGTTTTAGACACACACGCACATGCGCTGGTGTGATTTTCAAGCTGATGAGTCCAGCACTCAAACCACACAGCTGGCCATGTAGGATCCACACTACCTGCTGACTCATAACACGTATCTCTTAAAACTGTAAGAAATGATCCTTCACTGGATTCAAGTGAGTTCTCCCTTAACTAACTGTGACCTTGAGGAAATTATTTAATTTTTTGCATACTCATTTTTTCTTAAGTGTATAATGAAGAGTATAAAGCTGATCTTGCAAAGTTGGGAGGATTAGGACTAGAGGAAGTGAATGTAAAATACGAAGTAGTTACTTCATAACTGGAGCTATTATTACTATTTACCTCAGAGGCATGTTAAGTATTTCCCCGAACATGGAGGCCATACTAGAAGCTGGAGACTTAAGCAAGAGGTGGATAGTAGACCCAGTTGTCAGAAGCTTCTGAAACACTCTTACACAGCTGGGCTGTTATTACTGGGAAACTGTCTTGAGACAGGAGCAAGGATCCTACGTGTAGCCACACATCATAGTGGTCATTTAGGTCGTATGACTGAGAGAGTGGCCTTGAAATAGTTACCTCTCCTCAGCAGTGTGTGGTTATAGAAAGGTTTTAGGAAATCATTGAAGGGGATACATGGAAGTTCTGAGCACAGTGCTCTGGATTTGGCGAATAATGTAAGAGCAGACCTAGATGGAAAGTAAGAAAATCAGAGATAGAGCAAGTACATCTGTTTATATAAATTTGAGGTTGTGTCTCCTAGATTTGATCTATAAATGAAAACTGAAGAAAAAATAGGCAAATCTGGGTATGTTAATAAATTAATACTTATTCATTTATTCATTAATTCAGAAGATAATTATTGAGCATCTCGTATGTCCTGTGAACTGTGAAAGTGACACAGGAGTGAGCAGCCAAGTCCAAGTCCCCACCCCATGAAGCTTTCACTGTCATGGAAGAGACAATAAGCAAACAGATGTGGATATAATGAGAAGGAAGAGTGATAAGTGCTGCGATTAAATGGGAAGACAGGTGAGGGAACAGATAGAAATGTCTATTTTAGATAGATTAACCAGTTGGGAAAGGCATTTTGGATAAAGTGACACTGAACAGAAAGGCACAAATGAAGTGAGGAGGTGGGTGGTGTGGTTATCTGGGCTGACGATGGGTGTTGAAGCAGAGGGAGTAACAAATGCAGACTCTAGAGTAAGAATGTACATTTTATTTAAGAAAAAGCAAGGAAGCCATGCTTCGAGGGCAGTGAATAGAGCAGAAGTGGAGAGGTGAGGTCACGGAGGTAGTCCAGGGCCACTTCTTCAAGGGTTTTGTGGGCTGTGTCAAGAATTTGGGATTTCCTTCTAAGTTCAGTGGGGAACTAGTGGAGCCTTTTGAGACTTCTGAATTATTGATCCTTTGCATAAACAAATTATCATCCAGAAAGTGCCTTGTTACAAACTGTTAGTTGATTTGCACAGCCAACCGGATCAGCAATTACATTTCAAACATGAAGGAAATAGGATAGTACAACAGTTACCAGTCTGGACTTCTGACTCATCCAGATTTGCATTTGAATCCTGACTCTGCTTCTTAAGGTTTAATAACTTTTTTTCTCTCATCCTTAAGATGGTGGAGGCCCAGCCACAGTGGCTTGCACTAGTGAGAAGCTGTGCTTCACCGGCTGGGACTGCATGGGAGACCTGGGTTCAAATCCTAGTTCAATGTCAGGGCTAGGCACAGTGGCATGTACCTGAAGAGACAGTGTCTCAGGAAGGCTGAGGCAAGATAAACAACTTCAGACTAGCCTGAGCAACAAAGCAAGATCCCATCTATAAAAGAGCTGGATGTGGTGGAGTGGGCCTGTATTCCCAGCTGGGAGGCTGAGGCAGGAGAAAATATTGCCATAGGATATGACCCTCTCATGAAAGAAAATAATGGTGCCGTGGGTCAACTCCATGGTCTAGTGGTTGAGGAAGCCAGATCCTAAGGTGGTTGATTGGGCAGGTTAAATCCAAGACACAATAGCTTGAAAAAAACATTGGGTGCATGCCCCATATCTCAAAAGGATGGAGAAATAAAGAAGGGATTGCATCATAATCTCACTTGATTGGGTGGTGTTTTCTGCCCCTCTCACTGTCTTTCTTTAGCAAGAACATGTGCATGCACTTGCTAACCAATTAAGAAAAAAAAGGTAGAGTAATAAGATCTACCTTTTTATTGTATTGTTTTGAGGATTAAGTGAAATAATGTTTCTGAAGTCTGGTGCATTGTAAGCACATCCGCCGAGATGTGCTGAGTGGGTGGTGGCCACTACTGGAGGTCAGGTCCCCTCATTCTCTGTGCAGTGCCTTGCTCCACGCTCTCCCACCACCTGCCATCAAGGAGATGCTTTTTTCCCCATGAGCCATGATGGAAAGGGCCTCAGTAGGGATCAGAAAGGTCAGGGACGTGATTAAAATGTGAGCCACGCAAGGTGACTCCAACAGTGGCTCTCAGGATTTTCTGTGATTTATCCTCATGAGGAAACATGATAATGAAATTGTGCTCTGTCCCCAAGTATAGCACTGTGTATGCAGCTGGCCCTGGATAAATATTTGTTGAGAACGAGAATCCTTTAAAGTGATTATCATCTCTATTGAAAGATACTGTATTCTAAATTCCCATTAATTTGGATTTCTTTACATGCATTCAGACCTGCTCTTTCTACTTCATATGAAATGAAGAATTGGGAATAAGTAAGTTACTTACTTGGGAACTTTATAAAAAATAGATTATTACCTAATTTGGGCCTATCAGGACATCGTTAATTAACTTGCCTCATTTTACTTATTATTCAGATGTATCCTCATTTAAAATGTTTTTTTTTTTACTCAGTAATTAAAAGCCATAAAATAATTATTTCCAAAAGATTTGAATTTTCATTAATTTTGATGAGATACTCTAACCCCTAAAAATTACAAATGAATTTGATTTAATTATTAAGTTGTCAGAAAAGTCCTGACATATTTTTCTATGCCTTTCTATGGAAAAATGCTCATGACTTTTCCAACAACCCAATATATTACTCATTCAAACAAGGTAGGTTCCAAAACAGTAAATGCCTGGGCCCATGGCCGAAAGGTTGGCATAGTATGTAGTGGGATGGAGGAGGGGGAGTTGGGAAGGAGAATTTTCTCAGACCCAGCTGAACAATTCCAGGACAATCAACAGTGAAAGGGGTTACTACTTAAAAAGTGGACTTGTGGGGCTGGCAGGTGGCATGGTGGTTAAGGCTATGGACTCCCACATGGCTGACCACCATTCAAGTCTTGGACCTGGCGGTTTGCTTTCTTACTTTCCTTCTCTCCTTTTGGTCAAATTAAAATAATAGGGACCAGAAGTTGGCGTAATGGCTATGTCACTGGACTCCCATGTAGTCAATTGTGGTTTGAGTCCCAGACCCGGTGGCTTAAACTCATGCCAGGTACATGTGTGTGTGTGTGCCCAAGATCCCAAGAGGAAAGTGGAGGAAAAGGGATTATGGCGTGACCATCTCCCCGGGAGTGATTTCTGTCTCTCTGTCTCTCTCTTTCTGGCGAGGCACGCGCCCTGTAGCAAAAACCTCTCCAAATAATAATAATAATAATAATAAT
>NW_006203583.1:336951-343359 GCF_000334495.1 Tupaia belangeri chinensis
GACTCACCTACAATTGCAGAACTGCATGAGACCCACCCTTGATCCAACCTTGAATGGAATCTATGTTCCCTATTGTTAAAAACTTTAAACTCGTGGTCCCTCTCCCTTTACTTGCATGTATCACATTTTCAATAACTCTTCTGGAAGACAACTGTATATAGCAGAGATAGTGTAATGGGAGAGTGGGAAAGGGCAGAGGGTCAAACATAGGATAAAAAACATATATATATGTATACATATGTATGAAAGTAGAAATGGAATATTATTGATGATAACATGCTTGATTAAGCCACTATGCAGTTTATCCTAGACTATTAGTATCATTTTGTAAAAAAATAAATAAATAAATAAAAATGCATATTTGACGACTGCAGTGAGCTGTATGGGCACAGCTGGGTACTACTTTATAGTATGTTCATTCTACTCACTGGGTTTTATGCCTAAAGTCAGACTTGGGTTCATGTGTAGGTATGTGTCAGCTGTGCTAGCTATTGGATATATTTAGACTAATTAAGTTCATTGACAGAACAATTGAATGGGGGGGGGGAAGGCATGGAGGGCAACCATGGATGCCAGGGACAATGGGGGGGGAGGATGGGACATAGCAGAGGGTGGGGGATGGGGAATCAAGGATGGCAAAACAAAAGGCAAGGTATGCAGGACATAAGAATTGGAAAATTATTTGCTGAGAACATGTATGTTGATGTGCTTGATTGAGCCAATGCACAGTGTATTTTGGATGGAAAATTCATTTGTGTGTTGTGATGGTATATAGTGAATTAATGTAGAAAATGAATAAATTAAAAAAAAAAAAAGGATTAGTGGAATGTGCTGAAGTTCTGAGCTGTCTTCCCAACCCCTATCATGACTGGTATTCCAGAGGACAAGACCAGTTTCTTCCTCACAATCACCTGCCACCCACTAAAGAAGTCTGTGATCTCAGAAGCTTTTTATTCTAGTGGGAAAGGGGTTTGTATGTGGAAGATGGTAAAGACAGACTTTTCTTCAAAGGTGTGTAAGAGAGTAGATTAGTCCTAGCCACAGGGCTGCGGGTGGTGGGACGCTGCTGTGTGACACTCGAGCCACGTGAGAGGTCTGGGTTTGAATCCTGGGTTGACCTGAACATGCCGAGTGCACTCGTGGGTGTGCTCATGACCTTGGCTGGCCGAGAGGTTGGGAGAGGATCACAGTGCGCAGGGACCCTGTCAAGGGTATCTGTTTACTTCTCCCTCGTGAAATAAAGAATAAAAAAAGTGGGAGAGAGTGGATTAAAGATGGACACACAAAGTTGCACCAGTTATGACTCACACATCTGTACTGACTTTGACCTTTTGCCCAGGAGAGGGCAGTAACATGCTAATATTTAAGCTTTTCCAATTGCCCTTAACAGACGCTGCACTGCAAGAGCCTGTGTAGAACTAGCCACATTGGGGCTTATGTTCATTCTCACCTGATCAACAGTCTTGGGTTTAGCTGTTTTCAACCTCTGGGTACCACACGCATAGGTCTAGATATGACGTTTTCCATGCACTCACAGGACGCCAACAGACTGGAAGTCTGCAGTGTGCTCCCCTGTGCTCGATGCCGTGGTGCTGCCTGCCTCAGCTGCCACTTTCCCAAGGAGCAAAATTAAGGGCAGATGATGGTGGCCTAGCTCAGTCACCAAGCTGGCTCTCCTATCCCCGGCTTTTCTAGACTAGCAGATCATGCTCCCCAAAGTTTACGTCTTCCATTCTACTATAAATCTTTATTCCTCAGAAACAAAAGGTCACACCCAGCCCTGTGATGAGAGCAGCATCATGCTTCTTCCTTGTCCTTTTGTCCATCTCCACAGCAGGAAGATTTGGCAGCCTGCCCCCGCCTTATCATACATATGCTGGGTTATCAGCTTTTCTTTTGGAGAACTTTTTGACCACATGGTTTATGGGGAATTGTATGCTAGTTGTAGGCATTTTAGTTTTTGACTAGTGTGAGAAAATGATGTCCTGTTACTTGCTTTTTTTTTTTTTTTTTAATTATTCTATTTAACTTTATTTATTTATTTATTTATTTATTTATTTATTTATTTAGACCAGAGAGGGGAAGAGAGAGAGAGAGGCGAGAGAAAGAAAGCAAGCCACCAGGTCTGGGACTTGAACCGCAATTGGCCATATGGGAATCCAATGACCTTAACCACTATGCCACCTGCCAGCCTCTGTCCTGTTATTTCAAAGTACTAAACAGTAGGAAGAGGCATTGAAATATAAATCTAGCCCTCCATATCTAGCAATATCGTTTGGGTTATTCTGGGCACTGGGCCTGCTTTATCTGAGGACCATGAAGTGCGAACTCCCTGTCTATCCATCCACCTCCTATCCATCTATGCTTAGATGTCTACTTTTCCTAGTGCTCCCCAGAGTGGTACACCAGCATGAACATAATGGTCAATGAAAGAAAAGGTGAGAAATGAAGGGAGAATGTGAGAAAGAGAGGAGCACAGGGTGAGTGTTGGGATGCAAGGAGGTTGATGAAGTGGTGGTTAGGAGAGAAAGGGTTGGTGTGCATCAGCATCTGCGAGGGTCTGTTGGATGCATAGTCAGTCATCTAGTAATGGCCATTATGTTGTAAGGTGTGTAGAGTGTATGGATGTTTGTGGGATGGGTGTACATGCATGTGTGCTGTGTGTGTGTGTGTGTATGTGTGTGAATGAGAAAGAAAGAAGAATTGAACATGGGAATGGAATGCCCACTTTTCACAAAATGGCTTATTTAGCAAAGCAGCTCTAGGATTTTAGTGAAATGTAAATTTCACCTCTGCCCTCTTCTTTCCACCTAGCCAGGCCACAGCCTGTTATTTCCCATCGTTGAGTGTTTAATGATTTCCAACCATAACGCTTCTCCTGGGAGCTTGCTTCACACTCTGCTGAGTTTAAATGCTTCTTGATACTCAGCCTACACTTCCCTTTGCTCAATTTCACCCCATTATCTCCTAGTTATACCCCTAGTAGCACCCTCATAAATCAATCTCTTCTCCCACTTAATCATTTTGGTAGTTTGGAGACTTATCTATTTGAGAGTGTGAGAGTATGTGTGTAGCAAGGTGATAAGTTGAAGGGTGAATGGGAAGGTAAGGAAAAAAACACTGGGAAAAATGCCTTCTGGCTGTGCTACATGGAGTTCTTTAAAGGTGAGGAGGTTTCCTTTTTCTGTTCTTCCATAAATCACAAAGTGGTCTGAGGTAAAACCTCATAAGGGAGGATCTAAGCAACACATCACTCTCCAGCTGATGCTATGCAAGAGCATCTGGGAACTGAGGGGGGGCAACAGAGTGGAAGAGCTCTGAAAGGCAGGCCCCACTGCAAGTTACTTAAGTCTTGGTTTCATTTATAATGGTAAAACTATAAATATCTCAGAATACTGGTAAAATTTAGTAATAGACTCCATAGAATTCAAACTCTTTCTCCACAGATTCATAAATTTGCAATAAAAATCTTACTGGACCATGAACCCAGGTTCATGGGTTTCTAGTAATCTGGGACTGCTTCTCAGCTCCTGCCTTGAGGCTGAACTTAATACAAAAGCCTTTTCAACTCTTTCTAATGGTTTATATTCTGTGTACCCTATGTGAGGTCGAATGTTTCTTGAATTAAGAATTATTTTTTTTTAAAGTTCCCTGGGTCCACAAGAGAATTTTAGAAACTAGATTTTTAGACAACTAAACTCCATCAAAGATCAATGAACTTGACCAGTAAGGTCAAGTAGTAATAATACTGGATGGTAATTCAAAGAAGGCTACATTCAGAATGGACAGGGAGTAGGAGGCAGTTAAATTCTTTGGAGGTAGACTCTTACTTCATTCTAATTCTTTGCTTCTCTTTTTGTTGAATAGGCGTGAGTTGGTCAAGTTTGATGGTGAGGGCAAAAAAAAAGAGAAATACTTCATTGCTTTTATTTTAAGAAAAATTAACTTCATTGAAGTGAAATTCACATAAAAGAAAACTCACACATTTAAGTATATAGATCAATAGCTTTTGACAAATGTATGCCACCATGTAACCACTACTCTATTCCAGAAATAGAACATTTCCTTTGCCTTGTAAGTCCCCTTCTATTCTTGTGCAGTTGATTTACTCCCATCCCCTCACCCAAGGCAAATATCAGTCTGATCTGTATCTCTACAGATTTGTTTTGTCTAGTTCTAGAATTTCATATAAATGGAATTACATACTATATAATCTTTTGCTAGTGTTTTTTTTTTTTTTTTTTTTTGGCCTAGCCAAATGCCTGTGAGACTTCTCCATGTCTACTGTTTTGCTATTTGGATTTCAGTTGTCTTTTCTGATTTTTGTTTGTTTCTCAGTTGCCTCTTTCCTTCTTTTAAGTTAATAGAATATTGTTTAGTATTTTCTACTTATTTATTCTATTGATTTCTTATTTACACCTGTTTATTTATTTGTTTATTTATTTAGAGGCTTATGCTTTAAGATGTGTGTGCTCACCAGGGAGAGAGAGAGAGAGAGAGTGAGAGGGAAAGTGAGAAATCACCCCCAGGAGGGATGGCCACATCCTAGTCCCTTCTTCTCCATTCCCCTCCCGGGATCTTGAGCATGCATGCATCTGTGTCTGGCATGAATTTCAAACCACTGGGTCTGGGACTCAAACTGCAGTTGGCCATGTGAAAGTTCAGCTATGTAATTGCTATACCATCTGCTGGCCCCTATTTGCTTATTTTTAAATGATTGTTCTAGAGCTAACAATGTGCATTCTTAATCATGGTAGTCTATTCCCAGTCAAAATTACATCTCTTCACACTTCACAGATGACATTGCATACTTCCTGTTTCCCCTTTTCTGCTTCCTACATGTCACTTCCCAATTCCCACTCCCTGTATTTTATTCAATTTCCACTTTATAAGTTTAATAACTGTACAGCAGCATGATTTTACTTAACTGCCCACTTTGTCCTTTGTGTGATTGTTGTGTTGTGCTTTCTTTCTAAAAATTATTTAATTTGCTCTAGGGTATGTGCTCTCACTGGGGAAAAACAGAGAACAAGAGAGAGAGAAAGTACGAACTCACCCCCGAGCAGATGACTATGACGCAATCTCTTCTCCTCCATTCTTCTCTCAGGATTTTGGGCTTGCATGCACACACACCTGGCATGTTTTTCAAGTTGCCAGATCTTCAACTCAAACTACGCATTTGGCCGTGTGGGATCCAGCCACCTTAACCACCATGCCAACTGGCTGGCTGTTGTGAGATCTTTTATTTCTTTACTGTAACCTTGCTTCATAGTATAATAATTTTGCTTTAATAAGCCATGTTATTCTATATAAATAATAAGAATGACGACATGTTCTCTTTTATTTACTTAATTTCTATTTCTATTACTCTTTATTTCTTCTTACAGATCTCATCTCCCGGTATTTCTTTCATTATTTTCATCTCCTATTATTTCTCTTTAACCTAAAGACCATTCTTTCACTAGCTTTTATTTATTTTCAAATGTCCTTAGTTTACTCATATTCTTGACGGGTATTTTTGCTAGTAATGGAAGTCTGGCTCAACAGTTTTCCCCGCCCCCTATCTTTCAGCACTTTAAAATATCATTCCATTTTCTTCTGGTCAAGTCATTTTTATTTTTCCTTGTTTTACTACACCTAATATCTCTTTTATAGTTTTTTTCTGGCTCCTTTCAAGATCTGCTCTTTAACTAGATCATCAGACATTAGGATATAACTTGATGTGATTCCCTTTATATGAACCTTTATTAGAGTTTGCTGAGCTTTTGGGACATGCGAATCAGTGTTTTTCATGGTATTTAGAAAATTTTTGGTCATTATTTCTTTTTTCTGTTGTTTGTTTAATTGCCAAAGGCACATGTACTCGCCAGAGAGAGACAGAGAGAAAGAGAGGGAGAAAGCTCCTCCCAATGGGGGTACAGTCATGCTGCAATCCCTTCTCCTTCATTTATTCAACCATGCCCACACATGCACCTGGCATGTTTTTCAAGTCCCTGAGACTGGGATTTGAACCATATTGGCCATGTGGGACCCAACTACCTTAAGTACTAGGCAGTGAGGCTGGTCTTAGATGATGTTTCTTCATATATTTTTTTTCTGCTTCAGTTTCACTCTTTTTAATCTCTTGGAACTCCAATTATATGCATGTTAGATCACCTGATATTGTGCCAAATGTCAATATGCAGTTCTTTCATTTTTTTTTCTCAATATACCCCTCCCACCTTATTTTTGTGCCTTGTTTGAACTCTGGGTCTTATTAATGCAGTCATAAAATTGTTTCTAGGCAGAGAGCCAGGGTAAAAAAAAAAAGAAAAGCACAGATCAATGATATTATTAATCTGTCTTCAAGTTTACCAACTCTCTGCCATCTCCAATTTTCTGTTAAGCACATACAGTGATTTTTTTTTT
>NW_006203583.1:345834-370641 GCF_000334495.1 Tupaia belangeri chinensis
TTCGAATTTCCTGCCTGCATTACCCTGGTCAGGGAACTGGGTGCATTACCCTGGGCAGGGAACATTCTGCCCAGATCGTTGTTGTTTTTTTTTTTTTTTTTTTTTGGCCTAGCCAAATGCCTGTGAGACTTCTCCATGTCTACTGTTTTGCTATTTGGATTTCAGTTGTCTTTTCTGATTTTTGTTTGTTTCTCAGTTGCCTCTTTCCTTCTTTTAAGTTAATAGAATATTGTTTAGTATTTTCTACTTATTTATTCTATTGATTTCTTATTTACACCTGTTTATTTATTTGTTTATTTATTTAGAGGCTTATGCTTTAAGATGTGTGTGCTCACCAGGGAGAGAGAGAGAGAGAGAGTGAGAGGGAAAGTGAGAAATCACCCCCAGGAGGGATGGCCACATCCTAGTCCCTTCTTCTCCATTCCCCTCCCGGGATCTTGAGCATGCATGCATCTGTGTCTGGCATGAATTTCAAACCACTGGGTCTGGGACTCAAACTGCAGTTGGCCATGTGAAAGTTCAGCTATGTAATTGCTATACCATCTGCTGGCCCCTATTTGCTTATTTTTAAATGATTGTTCTAGAGCTAACAATGTGCATTCTTAATCATGGTAGTCTATTCCCAGTCAAAATTACATCTCTTCACACTTCACAGATGACATTGCATACTTCCTGTTTCCCCTTTTCTGCTTCCTACATGTCACTTCCCAATTCCCACTCCCTGTTTTTTATTCAATTTCCACTTTGTAAGTTTAATAACTGTACAGCAGCATGATTTTACTTAACTGCCCACTTTGTCCTTTGTGTGATTGTTGTGTTGTGCTTTCTTTCTAAAAATTATTTAATTTGCTCTAGGGTATGTGCTCTCACTGGGGAAAAACAGAGAACAAGAGAGAGAGAAAGTACGAACTCACCCCCGAGCAGATGACTATGACGCAATCTCTTCTCCTCCATTCTTCTCTCAGGATTTTGGGCTTGCATGCACACACACCTGGCATGTTTTTCAAGTTGCCAGATCTTCAACTCAAACTACGCATTTGGCCGTGTGGGATCCAGCCACCTTAACCACCATGCCAACTGGCTGGCTGTTGTGAGATCTTTTATTTCTTTACTGTAACCTTGCTTCATAGTATAATAATTTTGCTTTAATAAGCCATGTTATTCTATATAAATAATAAGAATGACGACATGTTCTCTTTTATTTACTTAATTTCTATTTCTATTACTCTTTATTTCTTCTTACAGATCTCATCTCCCGGTATTTCTTTCATTATTTTCATCTCCTATTATTTCTCTTTAACCTAAAGACCATTCTTTCACTAGCTTTTATTTATTTTCAAATGTCCTTAGTTTACTCATATTCTTGACGGGTATTTTTGCTAGTAATGGAAGTCTGGCTCAACAGTTTTCCCCGCCCCCTATCTTTCAGCACTTTAAAATATCATTCCATTTTCTTCTGGTCAAGTCATTTTTATTTTTCCTTGTTTTACTACACCTAATATCTCTTTTATAGTTTTTTTCTGGCTCCTTTCAAGATCTGCTCTTTAACTAGATCATCAGACATTAGGATATAACTTGATGTGATTCCCTTTATATGAACCTTTATTAGAGTTTGCTGAGCTTTTGGGACATGCGAATCAGTGTTTTTCATGGTATTTAGAAAATTTTTGGTCATTATTTCTTTTTTCTGTTGTTTGTTTAATTGCCAAAGGCACATGTACTCGCCAGAGAGAGACAGAGAGAAAGAGAGGGAGAAAGCTCCTCCCAATGGGGGTACAGTCATGCTGCAATCCCTTCTCCTTCATTTATTCAACCATGCCCACACATGCACCTGGCATGTTTTTCAAGTCCCTGAGACTGGGATTTGAACCATATTGGCCATGTGGGACCCAACTACCTTAAGTACTAGGCAGTGAGGCTGGTCTTAGATGATGTTTCTTCATATATTTTTTTTCTGCTTCAGTTTCACTCTTTTTAATCTCTTGGAACTCCAATTATATGCATGTTAGATCACCTGATATTGTGCCAAATGTCAATATGCAGTTCTTTCATTTTTTTTTCTCAATATACCCCTCCCACCTTATTTTTGTGCCTTGTTTGAACTCTGGGTCTTATTAATGCAGTCATAAAATTGTTTCTAGGCAGAGAGCCAGGGTAAAAAAAAAAAGAAAAGCACAGATCAATGATATTATTAATCTGTCTTCAAGTTTACCAACTCTCTGCCATCTCCAATTTTCTGTTAAGCACATACAGTGATTTTTTTTTTCTAAATTAAGTTATTGTGGTTTTTTTACTTCTAGAACTGTCATTTGCATATTTTATGTAATATCTGGTTTTCTGCTGAGATTTCCTATCTGTATGTTCATTAAGACCATTTTTTTCCTTTAATGATTTGGCCATTTTTTTTTTTTACTTCTCTTAATGTATTTATTTTAGCTTGTAATGTCTATTTTAAAATTTCCATATGCCACATCCTTAATTTGAATCACAGTATCTGTTTTCTTTGTATGTGTAAGATTTTTAAAAATGGAATATTGGGCATTTTGGATATGTTGAGAGACTCTGGGTTTTGTTGTTTTCCTTGGAAAAGTATTAATTATTGTTTTTATCTTGCAGTTTAAATAGGGATTGAGCTCCTTGAACTTGTGATGGCTTCATTTCATGCTTTGTTATTACATATCTATGGAAAATCCATGGCATTTCCCAAACTCCTCTAATTTAAGACTCAGTCTCTAAACTGTTTCCTTCAGGTTCTTGGATTTTGGATTCCTTTATTAGATGAGACTAGAGTGCATATCACTTTAGGGTGTAGTTCTTATTCCTAAAGGATGACATTTCTGGAATCTTAGATTGATGCCAGGGATGTTAACAATATTTGAAGAAGATTGCTCTACTCTATCTGGTTGGAACTCTTATAAGCTCCTGTAAGTCCCCTTACCTACTCCTGTTTAAACTCTAGTATTTGTGTTTTACTCTCATGCTCTGATGACTGTTTGTCTGGAAAATCTTGGGTGTCTTGCCGTGAGCATATATATAACCCATCCCTCAATCATGGATTCATAGGATGCCACATCTTGGACTTGTGGGGCCCCTTTTTGGACATATCTCCCTAATTCCCTGTAGATTCCAGCCTCTTTAGCTACCAGGAACTCACCTCTGCCTCCTAAACATAGTGTGTCCACTGAGTTGTGCTTGGACTCCAGCTCTTTATCAGGAAATTATCTCTAGGTAAAGAACCAGGGTGATCACAATCTTAAATCATGAGTTTTTATTTTCCCAGGGATCAAAGTCTTATACTGATCTTGCCCGGAAATAGTACCTCACATATTTTGTCCAGTGCTCTGAGAATATCACTCAATGTCATCATTATCATGGAAAAACTGCTTTCCTCCTCTGAGAATGAGATGAAGTGCTTCATAAAAGTAAGCATGATAATTTGAATGAGAACCCCAATAGGAGCTCTGTTTATGCTCTGAGATTGGGGTAGACTCAAGTAGTTTAATGAGCCCTATTTTATTGTAACAATGCCTAACTATTACCTATGTTCAAGACTTTTATGATAGAGAACTAATAGTTTCCTACTGGTCACACACACTAGTCTTTTGAATAGCTGAGACAAACCAAGTTCACTTATTTATGGCTCTTTAAAACCCTGACTTTATCTTATGTGTTAATATACTTTTCTCAGCTGTTCTTCCTGTCATCTCTGTTTTAAAACCCCAGGTGTTCCTGGCTATATGTTCTTAGATATCTTGGGTTTTCTTTAGAGGACTAAGGGGAGAAAACATTTCATTCATTCAGGTGAGGTGAAGAGAGGGGAAATAAGATATCAAGTTACTGTGTTTTTTTTTTTTTTTTTTTCAACTGGAAACACAGGAGAGTACTTGAATAGAAGCTGTTTCTCTGGCTACTGTTCATAGCAGGGGAAAGATGGGAATGTGTGAGCATCCGTGACTTTGGTTGCATCACACCTGAGAGTTGTGACTTCCATATAGAGTGCTGCTGGGTATTACTCCTGAGTATGTGTAGCAACAAGAGGAAGCCAAGATTCAGGACTCAGTCTTGTGTTTTGGCTCCTCACCAGTGACGAAGTTATGAGCCCTGTGCATATCCCCATCATGCTATACCCGTTCGGTAGCCTATGTAGTGAAGGGAGTGTTTAACTGGAGTAAGAAAGAGATGTGCTAATAAAGAAGCAATGTGGTATAGCAGATACAGACCTGGTTGTAATCTCAGTTGAAATCACTTACATGTCCTGCAATCTTGAGTAAATTACTTAACCTTTCTGAGCCTTAGTTTTATTAATTCCAAAATGGCAATCATAATGTCCATCATATCCTATCTTAAGTGATTTTGTGAGAGAATTTAATAAGTATATGAAAATGATATGAATAAACTACACTTCAGGAAGTTTGTGGAAAAATGGGGGCCATCCCCATAGCCTAATGGTTAAGGGAGTCAGATTCCACATGGCTGACTATGGTTTGAATCCTAGCTCTAGTGGCTTGGAAAACATGCTGGATAAATGTGTGTGCCTGGCCCAAATCCTCACAGGATGGAGAATGGAGGAGACACGATTATGGCATGACCATGCCCTATTGGGACGGGGTGCTTTCTCTCCCCTTTCTGTGTCTCTCTGTCTTTCTCTGGTGAGTGAACATGCCCTTTGGCAGTTAAAAAAAATGAAATAAAATTGGAATTAAATTGCATGTTTATTTTGACAAAATTTTAAAAATTTATTTTATTTCATTTATTATTATTATTATTTAAAATTTGCTATAGGGAAAGCGTACTCATCAGAGAGAGAAAAAAGAGAGACAGAGAGGGAAAGTCAGAAAGCAAGCCACCAGGTCTGGGACTCAAACCGTGGTCTGCCACATGGGAGTCCAACACCTTAACCACCATGCCACCTGCTGACCCCAGTGCTAAAATTTTTTAAAAAATCATGTGTAGTGTTTCACTATATGCATTGTCCATGATCTTTTTTGAAGATACCTTGTATTAACTTACTGTTTCCAAGTAATTTTCTGAGAGTAAGAGAATCAATGGTATGCATCTTTTGACAATTTAGTTATTGTGTAGTTTCTGATTTTTTTGGAAAAGACTATAAATGGAAACAAACTGGGTAGATTTAGATACTCAGAAGAAGAGTATGTGTTGGCATAGGTCATAAGGAGTATTAGAATTTGAGTCTGTGAGAGTAATCAAAAAAATATCAAGATGTGGTAGTGTATTAATTTCCTTTTTTGTAGTCCTCTGGTACTTTACATTATGCAAATTCTGTGGAGAACACAGCAGAAATACAAGGTAGAGTTGATAGTCTCTTTAAGAGGTGATGGTGGATGATAATAACAGAATCAACCATTTGAGTATATTGGTGATTAGGAGATATTGAGGAGTAAGAGAAAGGTTCAAGGAGGAGGCAAGTATCCACAGTTACTTTTCCCAGCCCTGTTCACTTTCAAGCAGGGCAACCCTCATTCTGTCAGCTTAGATCAACCCCCTCCCAACTCAGGCTTTACCAAAGCAAGTAGCTCTGTTACCTCCATCCTGTAGGATCTGGCACATGTTAGGCTGTTCTAAGCTTGAGGTCTGGTGAACTGAGCAGACTTGGGTCATACACCTGTAGCTGACTTTCCAGTTCTTTCTGTTCAGCTTTACCTTGGTACTTGTACTGTACTTTCTTGATTTACTTTCCAATTCCTTTATAGGGCAAGAGCTCATCTTTGAGCTTAAGCTACTTTGGTTAGTGCCTGATAACCTCTCTGTAGAAGTACTAACAATAACTGAGCTATGCCAGGGGATGAACACTAGTTGAATTTTGGAAGACAGAGTAAGTAAGAGTGAAATGAAAATAAATGAACTTCAGCTCATTTGTGGAAAATGTAATTAAAATATGAGTTTATTTTAGTGCATAAAGTTTTAAATTATGCATAATTTTTCATGATACACATTTGCCATGAAGTTTTTGAAGACACCTTCATATAAGTGTATGGATATTCAGGTGGTGCTATATCAAGTAGATGTCTGGGAGGATAGCAATTCAATGGGTAATTAGCTAGAAGGAAAACAGATTGTTGTTAAATTAATCTGCTGGTCTTGGAGTTCAAGTAGTAACCAATAAAGAAGATATATGGCAGTCACATGAAATTGATTGTATAGAAGATACTGCCCCAAGTGAAGGGAGCCATCTTTTTTGTCTTAGTTCCAGTCAGGATCCTGGCAGGAAGGAAATGGCATACTCAGAGGGTTTCATCGAAGAGAGTTTGATAAAAGTACTGTTTATAGGAACATGGGAAGAAATGAGCTGATGTGGAATAGGCCAGAGACTAGCAATAGCTGAAAGCCGTTATTACCCATGTCTGAAGAGATGGGGGCAGGAGGCATATTTTAGGAGCCTGGTGAGAGCTGTAGCTATTGGGAGAGGGGAAGGCCACAGGTACTGTGGCTACACACACACACACACACACACACACACACACACATCACAGAGCAAAGCCCTTTTGAGAGCAAATGATACTTTGCTATCATCTATGCGAACCAATAAACAAAAGTCAAAGTTTTGAATGCTGCCTCTCCATTTACTTTATCCAGAAGAGGGTCATCGATAGCACAGAAATTAGGCTTTCATAGATTAAAGGTTGATTTCTTCCTACCTCATTCTGTATTTTGCTTTTACATTCTTTTCTTATTGTTATACTTCAAATTGACATATAGTAGTTGTATATATTTATGGTGTATGGTGTGGTTTTTCAGTACATAAATCCAATTTGTAATGATCAAATCAGGGATTAACATATCTACTGTCTAAAACATTTGTCATTATTTTGTGTTGTGAGCATTCAAATCTGTCCTTCTAGCTATTTGGAAATATGCGTCATTACCAACTGTACTCCAGTATTCTAGAACTCACTCCACTTATTTCCTTGCACTCGTGAACTGCTACGTTTAAATCCAAAGTGCTCCCAACCTTTTGGCTCTTAACTTAGCATTTCTCTGGATCCTTCCCAGTTCTAGAAATCTCCCTGAACTGGTCTTTTTTTTTCTGATAGAAGCTCAGAACAGGCATCCTAGAAAGGCTTATCTGCCTTCTCTTAAGATTTTTTCTTGCATGTTTCCATCTGCTTTTTTGAATGCATAATGCACCTAAAATAGGAACTTCTATTAAAACAAACAGACAAAAAGAAACAAAACCAAAAACAAACAAAACCTTTTGCAGAGTTTCATGGCTGGAGCTTTCCATTTCTTTCCTAGTTCAATGCACACCTTCTCTGGAAATCTTGGTCTCAGACTCTAAGCTTCTCTGTGCTTATTCTACTGCCAGAGATCATGAATGCTCTGCAGTCCTGAGCCTCTGCCCCTTCCTTACACCTTCAGGTGTCTTCATGCACCGGCTTCCTTCTGTCTCCTGCTCAAAACATACTTAAATAACCTTCTAAAATCCTCCCTGAAACCTGACCTTGTGTTTTGAGATATAATCTTTATCCTCTTCTTTCTTTCACTGATAGACATCTACTTTCATCTACTTTGACTGCATATATTTTTTTCCTCAGTACTCACTCACCTGTTAACTGCTTCCAAGCCAGGTGCTGCTTTTATTAGTTTACTGAAACTGAGCTCCAAAACTGGTATCCTCTTCTGCATGTGAGTGATACCTTCTTCTTCTTCTCCCCCCCCCCCTTTTTTTGAGAGATTTTTGCTGTAGGATACATGCACTTGCCAGAAAGACAGAGAGAGACAGAGAGACAGAAAGCGAGAAATCACCCCCCAGGGAGGATGACCACGCTGCAATCCCTTCTCCTCCATCCTTCTCTTGGGATCTAGGGCACACACACCCAGTGTGAATTTAAGCCACCGGTCTGGGAATTGAACCACGGTCGATGGGATTCCAGCGACATAGTCATTACACCAACTGCTGGTCCCCCTTCTTTTTAAACAAAGTCTTTGAAACTTTTTTTTCTTAGAGGTTTTTGCTATAGGGCGTGTGTGCTCGCCAGACAGACAGAGAGAGAGAGACAGAGAGACAGAAAGCGAGAAATCACCCCCCAGGGGGGATGGCCACACCACAATCCCTTCTCCTCCATTCTCCTCTCGGGATCTTGGGCACACACACACACATGTTCCCGGCGTGAGTTTTAAGCCACCTTGTCTGGGATGCGAACTGTGGTCGACTACATGGGAGTCCAGCGACATAGCCATTATGCTAACTGCTGGTCCCTAAAACTTTTTAAAATAATAATTTATATATATTTTTTAACTTTCTTGGTCCTTATTCTCTTCCTTCTCTCTACATCCTACAGAGAAGTAATCAATGTTAACTCAGATCTTAGACATTATTCCCAATTTCCTTCTGATGCAAGACTCTTTTGTGTACATCTCTCACAGTTGGTCCTCAGCTTATACTTGAATATCCCAAGGATGGCAAGATCAGTACCTGATGACGTAGTAGTAATTGCTTGAATGTCCTTCCTTAGGTGGAATCCAAATATGCCTCCTTCCATCTACTCTATTTGTTAATTCTGGTTCTGCATTTGCTCTGCACACTGAATAAGTTACCCATTCAGTTCACCTTAGTTCACTTTAAGAGGCCCTGAGCACCTTCTACATATACAATGCTAGAATAAGCATAAACACTAAGATTCCAAAGACTTCTTAGATTATAAAGTGGAAGACAAATAAGGAAGAAATTGGCTCAAAGTCTGGGTAAGATGTGAGAAAGTGATTTGGATAAATAAATTTGGTTCTTGAATTTATAAATGAGTCTGTTTCCCCTTTTATGTGGCAACACTTTATGAAACAGACATTTATTCCTGTCTACTTAGTGTGAAAGGCATTGTTTTAGGCACTGGAGATATAGTAGTGATGAAGAAAACAGACAAAAGGGCTGTTGTAGAACTGACTTGCTAATGGAAGACACAGATATTAATCATGTGAAAACATGTTATAATTTGAGATAATGTTATGTTTCTCAAATGAAAGGAGATTCAGGCTTTTGGGGATAATGCAATTAGAGAAGACCTCAGAGAGGAGGTGGCACACATGAGATAACCAATAGCTCAAAGGAAGTGGATCATGAGGGAACCAACCTGCAAGCAAAGGTCCACAGAAAGGAACAAGAGTGGTACCAAGGTCAATGTGATTGGAGTGAATTAGTCTATGAATATTAAAAAAATAAATTGGGAAAATAGATAGGGGCTAAATCGTGTGGGGCCATCTAAGCTGTGGTAAGAAGCTTGGACTTTTGTTCTAAGTATGGTGGAAAGAGCAATGGAGGACATGCTCTGATTTCTGTTCCATCTAGCTAGAGTGTAAAATAGTCTGTAAGAGGTAGGAGACATTTGGTTGGTTGTTTCATAGTTCAGGTGAGAAATGGTGAGGAGTAAGATTGTAGTTGTGGAGGTGGTAGGCAGTGCTTTATTGTGAACGTAGATTCATTTTAGAGCTAAACTAAGTTGTGGATGATTGCATAGTGAAGGTTTCAAAGAAAGGAATCATGGACGACTATGCAGTTGGGGAAATGGTGGTGCCGTTAACTGAGACAGGGATGAGACAGGGAACACTTGGGGAAGGATAAATTTGGTGCAGAAAAACATGAAGAGTTTTTTTTTTTTTTTTTTTCCTGAATTAGTTTAAGGTGTTTCTGATTTAGAAATCTAACATGGCCTTGAAGTTCAAAGATGTCTGGACTGGTGATATAAATTTGGGAGCCATTGTTATACATGGACTTGGATGTGGTCACTTAGAGAGTAGAACCTAAGTAGCTAAAAGAAAAGGCAGCATGAGCCCTAGATCATTCTGCTTGTAGAAGCTGAAAACAGGGAGAGACAGAAAAGAAACAAAAAAATTGACCACCGAAGTAGGAAGAAACCAAGATCTAATCAAAGAAACCATTTAATGAGTAAGTAGATAGTCACCCTGGTGATTGCAGATGACAGAGGAAAATGAGGTGGTAAATTGACCATTGGATCTAGAGATATGGGGATCGTTAGTGACCTTTATACAAGCAGTTTCAGGAGAGAGAGAGATAAGAATGTGAATATTTAGTGTTCTGCAAGTATTAAGAGATGAACATCACAGTCTTTGTCTCCTTTTGTATGCGCTATACGTACTAACTCTTTCATTTGTTCTAAAATGATATAATTTTAAATGTAAAACATTGTGTTCCTAGTCACACCAACTCTAAGTGACTTTAAATGTTACTAGGTAATGCCCAGAACTGGACATAGTACTCCAAATGAGATCTGTCCCATGTTGAATGTATCAAGATCACAAGTTTCCCCATCCTAAGTATTAATATTCTGTGTCTATTACTGCATTCTAAGATAGATCACATTCATTTTTTGACAACTATGTCGAATTTTTGATTGATATTAAGTTATCATTTAAGAACTCTAAATCCTGAATATACACACTATTTCAAAGGAACTTCTCCATCCTGTTATTATCAAGATGGATTTTTGGGGGGGAGGTCATAGTACTGGACCTGATGGTTGTCACTATTGTACTCCACCTTGTTTGATTTGGCTTGCTGAGGATTATTTTGGGTCCAAATTCTGTCACTCTGGGATTGATGTCATCCTTTCATAAGCAGGTCCCCTATGCCTTCATCTAAGTCATTAATAAACATGTTAGCTGCCTCATATATTTTGTGGAAGTGGGTGAGTATAAATTATAAATTACTGATGCATACATATAAATTTAAACATGCCAAAGCCTGCACAATTCAACAGTGGAAAGGCCTCACAAAGTCAGAGGGTCTGGTTCTTATGGGCTCAAGATCAGGGCAGGTTATGCTGCCACCTGAATGTGATTAGGTTAGCTCACCAGAGGCTCTCCAGCCTGCACTGATCCATTCCTCCCATCTCTCTGTGAGCCACCTTCATTGCACCATTATTCTGCTCATTATTCTCTGTCATAGCCTCAAAGATCTCGTGGGAAACTTGAGATCTCATGGCCAAATGCCCCGTTGAAATTAAGATTCCATATGGTATTTCTCTGTATTATCAGTCTAGCAATCCTATCAGCAAAGGTTCCAACAAGGTTCTATTTAAAACAGAGTTGGGGCCAGCAGATTACATACTGGTTACATACATGCTGGACTCCCATATGGCTGCTGCAGTTCGAGTCCTGGACTCAGTGACTTGAGACTCACACCAGGCACGTGTGTGTGTGCATGCACGCCCAAGATCCCAGGAGGGGAATGGAAGAGAAGGAATTGTGGCATGGCCATTCCCCTGCAACACCCCTCCAGAATGATTTCTTACTTTCCCTCTCACCATCTCTGCTTTTCTCTCTCTCTGGTGAGCATATGCACCCTAAGGCAAAAATCTCTAAAAAAAAGAAAAAGGGTTAATAACAACTTGTAATAATTAATATTTTTAAACTTATAGTGTTCACGATGCTATAATATATATTTATTTTTTCCACTTAACTGTCCCAAGAAATAATCACTGCAACCTAGTGCTATGTAGGATGCTTCAGTTTGCAGATGTGGAAATTGATCATCAAAGAAGTTAAGTGGTTTACTCTTGGTTTCCTGACTGCTTATAATCACAAAACTTGGAGTCAAACTACTGACATGGGAATTTAGAAATGGAACCTGAGGTCATTGAAACAGCTTGCTGTTCAAAGGTGACAGAATATAGAAAGCTGAAGGCTGATGCTCCATTGGACACACAGTTTTATTCAGGCCTGGCCTGGTAACACCGGGTAGATGGCAGAGGACTTTTCAGATATCCATCACTAGTGGGAAAGCTCTTCATTTTCCTAACATGGGGCCTGGCTTTTCCACACTCATGGTTGAAGCTGGGCTGAGCCTACGTAGTTAGGATATTGTTATTACTGGCAGTTGGGTGGGGATAGAACAGAAATAGACCAACGGTGAACCTATGTTGATTCTTGCTGCTCACATTTTTTCCCCCTTAAAGCTCCATACCATTTATTAGACTGTTTATTTTAGAATTATCTATGAATTCATGCAAGTTATAACTGGGCATATTTTGTGAACTACACCATTTCTGTTTGCTTTTAAAATGACGACCTGGCCCAGTTGGTGGCATGGTGGTTAATGTGGCTGGATCCCACATGGCCGATTTCATGCTTTGAGCCCCAGACCTAATGGCTGAAAAACATGCCAGGCACTGTGTGTGCATGTGTGTCCAAAATCCTAAGAGGAGAATGGAGAAGGAATTGTGTCATGGCCAGTCTTTCAGTGGATGTTTTCTCACTTTCCTTCCCCTCTCTGTCTGTTTGTCTTGCTAGTAAGCATATGTGCCTTATAGCAAAAACTAAAAAAACTAATTAAAAAAAAAGGAGACAACCTATCCCTGTCTCCAGCTTAGGGGATCTTTTTTGATTCTGCATGATTTCTTAAGGATTAAGAAATCCTGATAGTTATTTTTGAACAGATCTTCAGGCTTCAGGTTATTTACATACCTTTAAAAGTAAGACTTTGTGCTAGACAGGCTCAAATTCAAGAACTAACTCTATTCTTATTAACCAGGAATTTAAACAAGTTAATTTCTTCTTGTTTTTTTTTTTTGTTTGTTTGTTTTTAAGCGTTTGCCATAGGGCATGTGTATTTACCAGAAAGAGATAATGAGAGGGAAAGTGAGAAATCACGCTGCAGAAGGGATGGCCATCCTGCAGTCCTTTACCTCCATTCTTCTCCTGGGACTTTTGACACACATGCACACTTGTCCAGTGTGATTTTCAAGCTGTCAGGTCCAGGACTTGGACCATTGTCAGCCATGTGGTAGTCTAGTACCTTAACCACCATGTCACCTGCTGGTCCTTGGATAAATTTCTTAACATTTCAGTTAAACAACATCCAGGCCAGACAGTGGTGTGGTTAAGGTGACTGGATAACACACGGCTGACTGCTCTGTTTGAACACCAGACCCAACAGCTTGAAAAACACACAGGATGCATGTGTGTGCATAACCAAAATTCCAAAAGGAGAAATAGAGGAAAAAGGATTGTAGCATGGCTAGCCCCATGGGGTCTAACTTTCAAATTTTCTATCTCCAGTGAGCATATTCACCTTCTAGCAAATGTAAATAAATGAAATTAAATGAAAAAGAAACAGTTGGGGCTGGCAGGTGGTGTGGTGGTTAAGGGCACTGAACTCCTACATGGCTGATCGTGGTTTGAGTCCCAGACCTGGCAGCTTGTTTTCTCACTTTCCCACTCTCTCTCTCTCTCCCTGTGTCTCTTTCTGGTCAAATGTAAATAAATAAATAAATAAATAAATAAAGTTAAATATCCTAATTATTTTTTAAAAATAAATAAATAGCACCCAAACCTGATTTGCATGTGTCACTTCCAGGCAGTTGGAAAACAAAAACAAAAACAAAAACAAAAACAAATCTGTTACTATGCCATATGTAGTGTTGTGGGGACTAAATTAGTTAATGCATATCAAGTGTTTAGTACAGTAACTGCACATCTTAAATGTTTACCTTAGTTTTTATCTTCAATAAACACTAGCTGTTGTTATTGAGTTCTCATCATTGTCCTGGGACAAGTGAACAGATGTATTTACTATTTCTTTTTCCAGATAGGAGTTTTATTTTAGTAGTGTTTTCTGGTCCATTTTCTGCTATTATATCAGAATACCACAGGCTGGGCAATTTATAAAGAGTAGATGTTTATTTGGCTAATGATTCTGGAGGCTGAAGGCCAAGATGGAGGGGCTGCATCTACTGAGGACCTTCAACTGGTGAGAGTATTTGTGATGTTATACCATGGTGGAAGGGCAGAAGCCATCACATGGTGAGAGAGTGTAAAAGAGGAGGAAAATGGAGAGAAAAAGGAAGCTGAACTTATCCTTTTATCAGAAACCAACTCCTTGGAATAATTAACTCACTTCCAAGATAATGGCATTAATCTATTCATGAAGGCAGGCCCCTCATGACCTAATTACCTCTTAAAGATCCTACCTTTTAATACTGTCACTATGGCAGTTAAATTTTGATATGAGTTTAAGAGAAGACAAATATTCAAACCATAGTACCATGTTTGCCTTACCCTTTTCATTTTGAAAATCATTTTCCTTGGTGGAAGAGATGAAAAGTAAGATAAAAAGTTGAGTACCTCTGCCTTCTCTTTGTCATCTCTGAACTTTCCATCATCACAGAAAGCTGTTTATATCATTTCCTGGATCATTTTCTTTTGAACATAGCTTTAAGAAGTCTTTTTCCAAGCTTTAGGTACTTTTCTTAAAAGTTTATCCTTATATTTTTATAGCTGTCCTGTTTTTATGTGTTATGAGTATATCCTTACTTTCTATATATTTTGTTATATAATCTACAGAACTTTGTGGTGTACCATACTGTCTCCTTCTCCATTAGGCTTGCTAGCTATTATTTAGCCAAAATGAAATCATTTAAAGTAGTGCATCTCTTTTGAATCACATTACATTTTTCGAATGTTCATAGACTTAAATCTACTATTTCCAACGGTTTTGTTTTCTTTTAGCAATCATTTCACTAAATAATGTTTCTTACTTTCCACAACATCTACTTTCTTAGCTAGTATAAACCTCAGTAGGATGTGGTCCTCAGCTCATAGGAATATCCTTTAGTTTTACATGACCATCTAGGGCAGTGGTTGGCAAATTCTAGCTTGCAGGCCAACTCTAGTCTTCTATTTACTTTCCTTAATAAAGTTTTATTGACACACAGCATATCCACTTGTTTGAGTGTTGTCTGTAGCTGCTTTTGCACTGTGAGGACAAGATGAATAGTTGTGACAGAGATATAGCCCTCAAAGTATAAAATATTTACTCTCTGTCACTTTGCAGAAAAAAAAAATCTGTTGGCCTATTAGGAGGGCTTCCTTGAGGTGGAAAATTTAAATCCCTGATAGCAACTCTCTTCAAAGATTTCTTAACCTTCTGGGAAATACAACTGTCAGAAGGAAAAATCAGATGCCCTGTTTCAAAAGAATTAAACTTCAAGCATGTCTAAATAATTGAAATATTATATCACTAACATATCTTGCCTCTTTGCCAGTTTTGTGATTTCTTTCAGGAAGTATTTCCAATATCTTCTGTCAGGCTAAGATGCTTGGTGGTCTCTACTCTTATTGCAATATTATTTCTGTCTTGTTTTATCTTTCACCCAAATGCTCTCATCCATGTATCCTGGATCATGAATTTCCATACATATTTATGCCTCCTTAAATGCCTTCTATCCAAGTTTGTCTTTTTTATTAGGTTGTTGGGAAAGTCATGATGTATTTTTCTATGTTTTTCTATGCAAAAGTGTGTCACCACTTTCACAACGACCCAATAAAATGCAGGCAGACCTGGGTAGGAGGTAAAGTCCTTGGCTTTGCTCACTAGCTGTAAACTCGCTCTGCATCTTCTGCTATGATTGTTGGTTATCTTTTCCTGCTCTTATCCCCATTCCCCCCATGGGGCAGGATGGTGTCTGGGAGGAGCTGGGGCAGGAGGGCCACAGCACAAGGTAGTCTCTAAGGATAGGCTGTCATTGGAAAAGAATAGTCTGGAGAATAGCAGTCTCTGCTTCCAGGGAAAAATGAAATACACATTATTTAGATGTGATGGTAGCTTATGGGTACAGCGGTAGGCTAAGGTCCGTAACCCAGGGATTAAGTCAGGTACAGAACAGGAGAGAGGAGCCTGGGAGTGATCCACGTGAGGCAGGATTGGATGCTGCTTTTAGCAGCTGAGCATGTGTTGCTGAAACAGGAGTAGCTCCTTAAAGATGCTGGACCCTAGCATCTGGTCATTCCGTCTCTCTCTACCATCCTCTCATTTTCTGCTTTTCTTTTTAAAAAATTTTGCCAGAGAGTGCATATGCTTCTCGGAGAGGTAGAGAGAGAAAGCACCCCTCTATGGGGCATGGTCACACTGTAGACCCTTCTCCGTTTCATTTCTCTCTCCTTTTGGAATATTGGGCACAAATACACATGTGCGTTTCTCAAGCTACCAGGTCCAGGACTCAAACTATGTGGCCAACCATGTGGGATCTGTCTCCTCAGCCACCAGGCACAGACTGGCCCTTCATTTTCTGCCTTCTGGATTTGCACCCTCCCACTTCCCTTCCACGCATAGCTTTATACAAATAGGACTTGGCCCTTATCTCCGAATCTTGCTTGTTATTCTTGCCTCCTCCTTTTGTCTCCTCTGATTGTCAGTCACCAAAATGTATTCTTTCTCTATACCTCAGCTTTCTTTAGCTGTGTGCTCTTCAAATTGAAAGGAAGAAAATATTTTAGTCTAGGAAGAATTATGAGAAAAGAAGAGTTAATGGATTAATATAAAAGCCAGTCATTCTGTGTTTTAACAATAGGTCATTCAGAGTACTTATTGCAAGAACCATTAAATTCGTCAACAGGTCATTAGTGCTGACTTTGAACTAGCTCATCAAAATCTCTATTAATAGCTTTAATAGCTTTGAAAACTGTTTCAGAATGTCTGACTTTTAAGAGAGGAATGAAAGGTAGAGCAAGGTTCTATTGGGCTCTGTTGGTTTAAGGCCCCAAGAGAAGTTCAGATTGTTGTGGGGTGGCCCTTCTTTAAGTGTGAGGCTAACATGGTAGAGGGTGCTGAGTGGAGCTTGCTCCTAAAACATCTCCCGGTGCCACTGTCAGGTCAGAGAGAAAGTGGAAGAAATACTGGTCTGACCTACTGAGCCATGCACATGTTTCTTTTCAAAATGGCAGAAATCAGAAAAAGAAGCTATGCTTTGAAGATTCTGTCAGCAAACATCTCAAAAGTGACAGCTGTCCTACTTTCTTTCAGTCCTTTGTGACATAACAGCTCTTGTTTTGTTAGAGCCTCTTCCAACACCATATTCCTAAATGACTCCTTAATTTCCTCCCGTTATTCGGGCTCTGTCATGCTCCGTGTACTAGGATTTTGCTCAAATCAGAGTTCTGGGTGAAGTTTCTGCAGGAGTCCTTGAACTTAGCCTGTCCAAGGCCAAGGCCTGTGGTCAGAGGTTGGGAAGTGCTGAGAGGTGTTCACAAGGTGAAGCTGGCAAATGGAGGTCAGTACCCTGGTCAAAGGTAATACTGCTGTTTTAGCCCCTTTTTGCCCGTTTAGTGTAGTGGTGGCACATTAAAGGATACCTGGATCCTGTTCTTTACACGTTGTTAAAGTACAGATTTTCTGCTCAGAAGACACTGTCATGGCTTCTGAGAACTAGTGATTTCAGGGAAAAAGAAATGAAGATTTTCTACTGATAATTCAGCCTCCAGCCCACAAACTTGAATTGAGAAGCAAGGGAACAGGTCATCAGAAGACACCTTTCTGGCTCTTGAGAACTAGTGATTTCAGGGAAAAAAAGAAATGAAGATTTTCTACTGATAATTCAGCCTCCAGCCCACAAACTCAAATGGTAGGAGCTCCCTCAAGCCATCTCTCTGCCTCTGCCTCTGTCTCTGTCTCTGTCTTCTCATTTTTTTTTTGTAATTTTTCCTTTTTAAATTCTTTTTTTTTTTTTTGGAGAGGTTTTTGCTATAGGGCGTGTGCGCTTGCCAGAAAGACAAAGAGAGACAGAGAGATAGCAAGCAAGAAATCACTCTCCGGGGGGATGGCCACACCGCAATACCTTCTCCTCCATTCTCCTTTCGGGATCTTGAGCATGCACGCACATGCACCTGGGATGACTTTAAGCTACCAGGTCTGGGACTCGAACCATGGTCAGCTACTTAGGAGTCCAGCGACATAGTCATTATGCCTAACTGCTGGTTCCCCTTTCTAAATTTTTTTTAAGGTAAAGCATTTTCTCATCTTTCAGCCCTTCCTTTGACTTTATCTTGAAAATAATCCCCTCTCCTCCTCCCAACCCAGGAGAGGCAAGGGAACAGGCCATCAGGTCATCAGAAGACACCTTCATGGCTCCTGAGAACTAGCATGCAGCACAGTTTTCTAATTTTTGCTTTTAAAAAAAAATTAGTTTTTTAAAAATTTTTTTTCTTGTCTTTTTCTCTGTTTCTTGGTTGTTTTTGTTGCTGTTGTTTCTCTCTCTCTGTTTCCTTTTCTGCACGCTCCTGGATGCTCAGATTGAACTTCAAGTTTGGGAAGAAACACACCATCCATCAGATGACTAGAAATCAATGTAGGGTCACAAGAAATATGGGGAAGCAAGAAAATACCTCTCCTCTAAGGGAAAAGAATAACTCCTCTTCATCCACAAGCAGTTCAATGGAAATCATGGAAATGTCTGATAAAGGAGTTAGAACATTCATAATGGCAAAGCTAACAGGGATGGAAGAGAAGAGAGACAACGAACTGCAGAAGAGAAAGGAGAAAGGAGCTGATGAGTTCCAAGAGGTGAGGAAATTCTTGCAAGAACTAAAAGAGGAATTACACACTTTACAAGAATGTAATGAAAGAATAAAGAATGAAATGGAACCGTTAGAGATGAAGGCTATAATATAGGAAGTCAAACATCTCCCTTGAAAGTATTAAAAGCAGATTAGATCATACAGAAAATAGAATCTGAGATGTAGAAGAGAAAATTGCTGGCCTAGAAAAATCCACCACAAAGACTGAGAAAATTGCCCCAAAAGTTGAGGATAACATAAGAGAATTACTAGATACCGTCAAACATCTAAACATCTGGATAATTGGCATCCCAGAAAGTGAAATAAGGGCATTGATAATCTATTCCATGAAATCCTGCAAGAAAACTTTCAAAACCTAGAGAGGCACTCAAAGATCCAGTTCCAAGAAACACAAAGGACCCAAAATAGAATCAACCCAAGAAGATCTCCAAGACACATTATAGCCAGATTGACCAAAACCACAAACAAAGACAAGATACTAAGATTGGCAAGAGAGAAATAGCAAGTTACCTACAAAGGATATCCCATCACTAGTAGGGGATCTCTCATAGAAAACAATGCGAGCGAGGTAAGAATGGGAAAATATATTCAAAGTGTTAAGGGAAAAGCAATTTCAACCAAGAACACTGTACCCAGCAAAGATAATCCTTCATATGGGAAGAAAAGACAAGAACATTCTCAGATAAACAAAACCTGAAAGAATTTACCAGCACCAGACCAAATCTCCAAGAAGTTCTCAAGAGAGTGCTACATCAGGAAAATTAAATGCAGAGACATAGAAATAAGAGTTAAAAACTAAGAAAATGGCCAACTTAATTGTAGGGACAAGTCTGGAGTTGAATATCTTTTCCCAGAATTCAATCTGGAAAATCGAACCACAACAGAAGATATATTAAGTACATGAAACTGAACTTGTGAAATAGCATTCTGTGACTTTTGACTGAAATATTGCTGCTTTTCTTCTAGGCTTTGATGTCTGGTTTTAAGAGTTTTTGTCCTGTCTTGAGCTGTCAATAGGTCCATATACCTACTATTTGAACAGAATACTAACCTATTTCCAGGCTTTAAGTTTTAAGCAAATTTCCTTGAACTACACTTTGTATGCTGTGATGATGGTTAGGGGATGAATGTAAATTAATTAATTAAAAATAATGTTTCAGGATAAAAAACATGAAAACAGTTTTTCTTGAAATTAAAAAAATGCATATTTGATGACCACAGTAAGCTCTATAACCCCAGCTAGGTGCTATTTTATAGTATGTTCATTCTACTGACTGAGCTGTATGCTTAAAGTCAGACTTGTGTTCATAGATATGTATATATCAGCTGCGCTTGCTATTGGAAATATTTAAATTAATTAAGTTCATTAGCGAATCAATAAAATGGGGAGTCAAAAGCACAGAAAGCAACCATGGATACCAGAGACAGTGTGGGAGGAGGTTGGGACCCAGCAGAGGGTGAGAGAAAGGGAATCAAGGATGGCAAAAAAAGCAAAATATTCAGGAAACAAGAAATGGAACATTATTTGTTGACGATAACACATATGTTGATGTACTTGTATTGAGCCAATATATGGTGTATTCTGGATGGAAAGTCTCATTTTGTATGCTGTAATGATGTATAGTGAATGAATGTAAATAAATGAGTTGAAATTTTTAAAAAGTACAGGTTTTTTTTTTGTCTTTGTAGGTCTTAGGAGGTATTAACATTTCCATAATTACCTCTATTTTTATTTTATGATTGTAGTCTTAAGGAAGGTTTTGTCTGTGTCTTTCCCTGAGTGTGGATGGTGGGAAATAGTAAAATACCACTTTTGCACTCTATATCCTAATTGTATAACTGTAAAAACTAAAAGTGTAGCGTTAACATTTAAAGAGGGTAAGAAGATCCCGCACAGAAGGGAAAGGTTACAAAGAGTATCAGAGACTATGGAGGGATATGTGAGGAGTTGCCATAGTGTGTGTGAGAGAGATTCTTCTCTTTGCACCTCCCGATCTCTTCCTATTCCTCTCACTTTGCTTTGACCACTCTGAGGCTCAACTCTGCATACTGAATCAGTGAACTCCCTGCTGATCTGGTTAGGATGGGCAATGGGAGTCATGGCAGGAGAGTGGTGTTGCACGGCCATTGCCCCAGTTCCCTTCATCCTGCTTTGCTATGTGTTGAGAATGGTTGTCTTCTCCCAAAGGCCACAGCTTCTTTATGGTGGCCCCTCTCACAGGTTCAGCTCCTGCTGGGGTCCATTGGCAACCTCCCCTTTCTCTTTGGGGGACCAGAAGTGGTAACAGCTCTTAACAGCTGCTGGACCCAGGGTGCTCACCATCCCTGAATGGCTTGCTTTGACTCTGCCCACATCTTACAAATGGTCCCTTCATTAAACTCTCCTCATTTGGAGTTGTCGTCTGTTTCCGTTGGGACCCTGATTGGTACTGTATTAGGTACCTGTATATAATATGCTTACTACCCTGTGTTCCCTTTTCATGCTCTGAGCAACATTTCCTTCAGGTCCTTTTAAAGCACTAACCAGAATGTGGTACTGACTAGTTCCAACAGAGGCATTGCTTATAGATTCTGGGAAGAAAGAGGAATAGGGATAGAATTCCCTGTTCCTTATAGGGTAGGAAATACATCTTGATTCTCTCCAATACTAAAGAGAACATTTCTCCTTCTATTCCAAATTCTCCCTGTAAGAGAGTAGCCTTTTGCGTTGTTGGCAGGACAGCTTTCTTCTCCAAAAGCAGAGTGGGTAAGTTGACATGAAGACACTACATAGAAGGTGTTTGGTGAGTGTCAGTGAATATCCCGTCGGGCTGTGGGTAGGTTGGCCTCACCCTTAGTCTTCACTGTCTCTTTTGGACCTGGGTGGATGAATTTTTTATAATCATCAAATATGACCCTTGAGCATGGAGCAGCTCTTAACTTCAAACAAAAAAGATTATGGCATCCTTACATGGTTTGCACTCAGGAGAGTAAGGTTGTTGGAAAACAGAACTAATGCATCTTGATGGCTCATCCCTTTTTCCTGGATAACCTGCTTACTTTTTATTCGTGCCTCTAAACTCCATTGGATTTATTCTCTGCTACTCTCTCTCTCTTTAAGAAAGTATGTACCTAATAACTCAGACAGTGTACCATAGAGGTCACTTACCGTGATTGTACTTTGCTAATGTCTGCTGTGTTGCACTTTATGTAATATAGAATTTTAATGGCATTTAAAAGTACCTAATCTCATTGAAATCACATGTCTGATTCTTTGCCTTCACCTTAGTTCTCAGGTTGGCTGATTTGTTCTGTATTAGAATGTATTAGAATACATTTTTTTCCCCCAGAACTATGTCATTGTGAATTTTTCAAGTTAAATCTTAACACTGATTTTAAAATAGTTTGCCTTATCTATAGCAGTGTTTTTTACACTAATATCTAATATCTGAAAAGTATTTTGAGAATTACTAGAGGGTCGGATAAACAGAATGCATACCCTAATTTTTAGTAGCAGCTACATCTCTATAATAGTTTTCTTTCTGCCTTTTTTTTTTGTTGTTGTTCTTCAAAGAAAAACACTGGCCAATTTCAGGGAACAAAAAGAAGTATATTATATATAAAGGGAAAGGACGGGGACTAAAAAAAAAAAGCTAGGGTGCTTACAAGTATTTAGGTAGCAGGAATTAGTAGATAATTTTATTTTCAGAAATATGCTACTAGAATAAATGATGCTTGATGATCCAACTCTTTGTATCAAAAAGTCCTTTAATGTTAGGCTTACGAGTTGGATTCCAGGGAGAGAGGATCTGTGTGGCCTTGTATAGGTTATGGTTCATCCTTTGTAAAGCAGGATGGAGTACCTCATTTGACAGTCCCATGGGGAGTTTATCCATTGGGTGAGGGGTTGTTTCCCAAAGGGCATCTTGGGTGCTGTTAACCACCAACAGGAGATCTGGTGCCTGGCAGGCAAAGCCAACAGATGTCCACTTCAGCTTCTCTCTTTAGTCTTCTGTTTATCTCTCTTCCAGATCATTAGCTAAGATGTTAAATAAAACTGGACTTAGCACGGGTGCCATGGGCTCCCCACCAGGCATCCCTCTGCCTATGTACATTATCATTGATAATTGTTCATTTGCCTTTGGTCAGGTTTTAGCCTCTGTGATGAGTTTCACACTCCTGCCAGTTTGAATTTCATGTAAGGAGTACAATTTCATGAGCTGCTGTATTGGTTTCTTTTTTAGAGTCAAAATGTATTATTTCATTGACTGTGTTCTCCTCTCTGCTAATCTTGTAATCCTAACCCAAATAACAATTCAGCTTGGAAGACTGCCACGTGGCCGAAACATCAGCTTTTCCTAGCCAGCTTCTGTTGTGCAAGCAAGGACCCGAGCTAGGACAGCGGGGGCACCCTGCTAGCTGTGATTCTGGCTAATGAACTGGAGACACTGTTTCTATTCCGAATGACCTGCTGAAGCACTTTAGTGCTCTCTGAACCACTGAGGAAAGATTGAATTAGAGCTAGTAGAGTTGTGTAACCTGAGCATATTTTAGGCCACTCAACCCCAGTGAAAATTGGTGATGATAATGGTTAATATTTACGGGGAAGCTTCCTGTGTATCAGTCACCCTGTTAAATGCTCTGTCAGTACCGTCTCTCTCAAGTCTTCATTGCAAACTCTAACAATTCTTTGAACTTGGTGCAATTCTTATACTCATTTTCTGGATTGGAAAACCAGTGTAAAGCTTAGAGGCAGAACAGTTTGACCAAAGTTACACATTTAATAATATATATTTTGTATACATTTAACCTCCATTTCTATACTTTATATTAAAATAAATACCTCTTTTATATACTTTAACCTCTGGGTTGCTGCTTTTTACTCAGTAAATACTCGTCCACCTCTCCGTCTACCCACTGATTCTTCAGTTCTGTGAATAAGGCATGTATTGAGTACTTGCTATGGCCCAGGCACTGTAGCAAGCACGTAGTACAAGCACATAGCTGGCGAGATATGGTGTCGTCCCTGCATGAAGGCCCTGGCCTCCCAGTAGATAAGAGAAGATGTGTATGGAAACTCTCACTTAATTGAGCCCAAACATGCTGTTTATGCAGAATGTGCAGCCTTTCAAGCTAATATTGCTGTAGAAAATACCTTCTAGAACAGAAATTTAGGAGAAACTTAGATAGATAAATAGAAAGAAAGACAGATGTACTGTCTGTTTCACTAAGATCCTTGTAATTGCAAGTTCTGAGGATGCAATATAAAGTAGCCTTTGGCAAAAGTTATTTTCTAATAAGTTTTATATTTATCCTAAATCTATTTTTTAAAATCACCAGTGTGTGAGTGAGTGTGTGTGTGTGTGCGTCTGTGTGTGAGAGAGAGAGAGAGAGAGAGAGAGAGAGAGAGAGGAAGTAGCCCTACCCCCATTGAGGTGTAGTCATGCCATGATCCCTTTTCCATTTCTCTATCCTGTTAGGATTTTGGGTATGCACACACATGTGTTTGGTATGTTTCTCAAGTCACCAGGGCCAGGAGTCAAACCATGTTTAACCATACGGGATCTGGCTCCCTTCACCATGAGGCAGCCTGAAATTTTATTTTTAAATACTCCTTTCTTCATAATATTGCAATGGTCATTTTAATATAAAATTAAATCCTAAAATTAGATACGATTGAGCGAGCTGGATGGTGGTGTGAAGCTGGCCCACGTGGGAAGGTTCCGACTTCATTTCCAAAGACCTCTCTGTGTGCACTGGGCATGTGTGTGCCCATAATATAGGACTGGCTGAGACTGAGGGTGGATTGCATCACTGGAACCTTGTTGAGCATGCTATCTATCTGTTTCTCTGTTTTTCGCTCACTCTCTCATGGAAGAAATAAATTCATAAGCTTTATTTTTTAAAAGTAGATAGTATTGAGTATAATAGCATATAGAGGAATATGTACTGTTTCTTTTTGGTTCCAACTCTAGGGGTTGGTGTGTGCATTCCAATTTGAGATTCATGGAACAGACTAATGTATTAGTCGGGTGCAGAGAAGCCACTACAGGTATTTTGAATAGGAAGTAGTCTAATACAGGGAGTTTGAGGCTTACAAAACCTTTGGAAGACTGGGGGAGTAAAATCCAGAAAACTCTGTGCAGGAAAAATGAATGCAGGGACTACAGTGGAGGAAATGGGTAATTCTCAGGAGTTATTTGATGCTATCAACAAAATCCCACCTTTGCCCAGGTACCTGCCTCCAGGGACACCTGGAACATAGGGTTTCTCTTTTTCTTCTGCCTTCCTGAGCTCACTCTAGTGCCTCTCGCTGGTAGAAACTTGCCAGTGAGGAACATACTAGCAAGAGAATGTAGGAAAGGTAGTTTCTAGGCTTCATAGACCTGGTGTGTATGAAGAGCTTAGAGAGGTGAGAATGGTGCCAAGAATCAACAAACAATATCCTGCACAATTACAAAATGACATTTTGACTGAGGATATGGCAATATGATCCCACTACTTTCT
>NW_006203583.1:370672-371804 GCF_000334495.1 Tupaia belangeri chinensis
CCTACCACAATCCTGCCTTTTTAAACCGTTCCCTTGAGAAGTTAAAGTGCCAACGAATGGTATTTCTGAGAAATGTAACAGGGTTGGAGAAATTAAGTTCTATTGACTCTTTTTTTTTCTATTTCACCTTCCTAGTCTCCAGCTTCTTGTTTCTCCAGGTTTGTCTTTCAGTGAAGAGAAGGGCTGTTAGTCCCAGGATTGTGTTTGAATTCCTCTGGGGGCTTTATCATTTTAGGCCTCTTCAGAGATAAGCTCTTTAGGGGAGACACAGGGAAGAAAATCTGAATTGATTGAAAGGATTTGTGGTGTATTCCTCTGTGGGAATGTGATCTTCCTCCTGTGGTAAAGGAACTTAAATTCTCTAGCCAGTTCATCTGCATCATCCCTACTCTTGTTTTCAAGATGCTTCTGACACAAACTCAAGAGGAAGATTTGTTTTTGTTTTGTTTATCATTTCAAATCTCGGAGCTGTCTGGGCCACTCCTGGTGGCCTGGTGGTTGAGGAAACGGGATTCCACATGGTTGACTGCCTGTTAGAATCCTAGCCCTGGCAGCTTGAAAAAACTCCAGCTGTCTGCAAGCATGCTCAGTGAAGTGGAGAAGGGATTGCAGTGTGACCATACCCTGCTGGAGGGTGCTTTCTCCCTATTACTCTCCCTTTCTTTCTCGCTTTAGCGAGTGCATGGGCCCTCTGGCTTATAAATAAAAGCAAAAGCAAAATTCCTGAGCTCTCTTTAGTCCTCATAACTGGGGGCTATGGACCCTTTCCAAGAAGACCTTCTTTACTTTATATCTCAATTTCCAAGCAAGATCTTTTCTTTTTTTTGGAGAGGTTTTTGCCATAGGGTGCATGTGCTCGCCACAGAGACAGACAGAGACAGAGACAGAAAGCGAGAAATCACCCCCTAGGGGGGATGGCCACACCGCAATCCCTTCTCTTCCATTCTCCTCTTGGGATCTTGGGCATGCACACACACGCGCCCAGTGTGAGTTTTAAGCCATCAGGTCCGGGACGCGAACCACAGTCGACTACATGGGAGTCCAGCGACATAGCCATTACGCTAACTGCTGGTCCCTCCAAGCTAGATCTTTTTTTTTTTTTTTTTTGGAACGGTTTTTGCTATAGGGCCTG
>NW_006203583.1:371973-379224 GCF_000334495.1 Tupaia belangeri chinensis
TGATCGATTACATGGGAGTCCAGTGACATAGCCATTATGCTAACTGCTGATCCCTCCAAGCAAGATCTTGGCCAGCAGCTATGGGTTCATTTGAAGCTTGCCTACCTTTTTTTAAGGATATATTTTTCTTTCATAAGCCAAAATAATTGATTTAAGTTGATGGACTTTCTTAAAAGATACTACATTGCATGATTTTTGTTATTTTTAGATTTGTCATTAAGCCTGTAAGGAAAAGAAGTGCCCTTTGGCCTCTACCTGGAATCTTTTGTGTCTAACAGGCCATTATTTCTAAAATGTCAGGGCTATTCAAAATTATGTGTTAGGGAATGTTAGTGTAAAAAAGAGGTTCAGTTTTAGAAATGTGAGCAAAACAAATTATTTAATTTATGTGAGTATTTCATTGGAATAATTTTTTGTAGTTATTTTATTTTATTTTTATTTTTTGCTATAGGGCGTGTGCACTTGCCAAAAGGACAAAGAGAGACAGAGAGACAGAAAGCGAGAAATCACCCCCCAAAGGGATGGCCACACCACAGTCCCTTCTCCTCTTGAGATCTTGAGCATTTATGCACACGTGCCCGGCGTGAGTTTAAGTCACCAGGTCCAGGACTTGAACTGTGGTCGACTACATAGGAGTCCAGCGACATAGCCATTATGTCAACTGCTAGTCCCCCTCATTGGAATAATTTAAAAAGAACATATGAAGAATAGTAACTTTTAGACCTTAACTGGCTTTGATTACCTTCTGTATGGATCATAGATTGGGACTTCCAGAACTGTGAACTAGACTCAAAATTTCTTTAAGTACCAAACTTTGAACATAGACACTAATTCAGAAGATTGGAGGTGAGGAAGACCAGATCTGCATTCATACTTATGGGAATATTTGGTTATATGCATGTGAATTGTTGAAATCAGGCACATAAGGGTAGTGCTTTTGGGATTTGCAGGTGGAGGAAAAGAAACCCAGGCCCATTGCAGGAAATTTCCAAAATGGAGGTTTCGAAGCCTGTGTGCTTCTATTAGTAGCTACAAGTCTTTATTCCTTTTGGAGAGGAAGAGAAGTTTTGAACAAGTGAAGTAAATAAATATAAGTCCATTCTGCCAACGTAATTTTTAAGTTTAATGATCTATCTCTTTCTTGAGTGAGAGAGACAGACAGAGAGACAGTACCCCCAATGAGGTCTTGATGCCAAGTACACCCTCAGCCCCATCCAATCCTGGGTCATGGGCCTGCGTGTGCTCGGCATACCCTAGGAGGTCTCTGGGATTAGAACCTGGGGCTTTCCCATGTGGGTCAGCCTTACAGAACATTGTGTTTTAGTGTTGTGCCACCATCTGGCCCCACTGTCAATAGTTTTCAATATGCATATAGATTGAGAAAAATTCTAGAGGAAGAGAACTGATTTTTGAGGCTAATTGTTCTAAAAAGAGATCATATGTGGGAGAAACTAAGAAATCCTCTTCCAGCTTTATTTTGATAGCCATTCACTTTGGAACTATGTTTTACATAAGAAGGAGACCCCAGCTTCATCCTGGATAGCTTATCAGTCAATTATCCCCAGACGTTTAGGTGGAGAAAGCAAACAATCATCCCTTTAATAACATTTTCTTTTCCCTTCACCAATGTCTTGTTGCAACATGAAACACATAGAAAGTGGAACTGGTATTGGTCAGCGCTGTTTTTGACATTTAGGTGAGGGATCAGAAACCAAGATTTGTAATTGCTATGTAGACATTTTACTTAAGATGTTCAGATTTCAGAACATCGAACTCCTGTTCAGGAATAGATGGCTAGTATTTAGTTATCAACTGATCTAAGATTTCATTAATTACTACTTTCCATATGTTTGCAGTTGCATCATTGTATTTAATCTTCACAGACATTTTGTAAGATATTCCTGTTCCCTTTTTACAGAAGAGGAAACTGAGGTCCAGCGGAGTTGAGACTTGTACACAGGAGAGAAGGGTGAAGCTGGGCTGGACTGCTAAATCAGACGGACATCTGATGGCACGGCCACGGCCTTTTTCACAGTGCTGCCCTACTTGGTTTCCATTTCTGGGGACTTGAATTCTATCGCTGATACTGCCAGCTGACCACTGTGATGTCTTTATTTGGGGAAAATCCACCCAGCCTGTCCAAAAAGCCTGGTGAGGTGACCTAATTTACCAGAGGATTAAAAAAAAAAAAAAAAAAGCCTGATATTTTTCTAGCATATGGAATAAGAAAGCAGAAAGGAGCACTTTTGTTGTATTCTGAAACTGTCACTTAAAATGAGTTATTCTCACAATAGTGGAACAAAAAAAACCTGGGGAGGTGACCTAATTTACCAAAGGATTAAAAAAAAAAAAAAAAAAGCCTGATATTTTTCTAGCATATGGAATAAGAAAGCAGAAAGGAGCACTTTTGTTGTATTCTGAAACTGTCACTTAAAATGAGTTATTCTCACAATAGTGGAACAAATGTTTTACATCCCAAAATTATAAGCTGCTTTTGAATATATCCTTATCAGTCATATTGTATATTTTCCTGTGCATATTCTAGCTTCTTTCTGTACTTTGGGAATACGTATACCTTCTCAAAACATGTCCTCTAAGCATGGCTTAGAATATCAAGCTTAAGCATCTAGTGACATGACAGAAAAATTTCCAGCGAGTCCACATCACCTTGGTCACTGCTGTCTTCTTTCTCCTCTTCTGCGTCATTTTACCGTACTATACTTTATGGCCACTTTTAGCCTCTTGACATTCCTCTCATTAAATTAACTGTCACTTAGCATCTTTCTCTTTTTCTTAAACCACTGCCACATTTCCCAATACAGCCAGCCCATCCTAATGGTCTCCAGCTCCCTCTAAAATCTCTGGATCATCATCGTACCGATAGCTGGCTACCGCCTGCTGCAGTGTATGATCTTTTCCAGGAAACAGCGACCAGCTTCCATACACGGTGGGTTGCTGGGGCTTTGCATCAGAAGAAGCACTTTGATTAGCAGAATCATGGGGCTTTGTTAGTGGGACTTAATTTGAAGCATTCTCACGATGAGGTGTAACCAGAGGGACTTGTGCTTGAACTGGCTCCGTGACTTTGGAAGAGTGCTAATGGATCACGGAAGGACTGAGAGGATAAAGAGGGCTCGGAAATGAGACAGGGTCAGTGTTCACAGTTGCCCCTGCTGTAGAGTACTCATCTCTTCCTCTGCGCAGTGCCCACTTCCCGTGTTCTTTTGTTGAAATGTAGCTCTCTCTTTCCTATCCTTGCCTGGCATAATCCTATCCATTCTTCAAGTTTCAACTCAAAGGATCCCTCTTGATAAGCCTTTCTTGACTTTTCCCTATAGAAGGTGTTGCTCTGTTATCTGTGTTTCCAGATAGCTGGTGTGTATCAGTTACCTTCTTTTTTTTTTTTTTTTTTTTTTTTTTGAGAGGTTTTTGCTATAGGGTGTGTGGGCTTGTCAGAAAGACAGAGGGAGACAGAGAGCTAGAAAGCAAGAAATCACCCCCCCTCCCCCAGAGGGGATGACCATGCCTCAATTCCTTCTCCTCCACTCTCCTCTTGGGATATTGGGATGCACATGTACCCGGTATGAGTTTAAGCCACCGGGTACGGGACTTGAACCACAGCTGACTATATGAAAGTTCAGCAACATAGCCATTCTGCCAACTGCTGGTCCTCCTGTACGAGTATCCCTTTATGTGGTAACAAGTGGCTATAGATTTGTCTCTAACTGAACTTCAAGCCCTGGTATCATCTGTGCCATCCTAGAACACAGTCAAAATTCGATGGGTATATTTATCAAAAAAACAGACCAGTCTTCTTTTCCATCCCCAACTCTCTTTTACTTGGACCAAAGTTCTTGGTTTTATTTTGTTTTTGTCTGGGCATCTGACTGAGCACAATTCATACAACACGTTGAACATCCTGGAATGAAGGTCATGGAACTACGTCAGGCCAGGCCCTTCCGAAAGAGATGATGAGTCTTTTCTCTCTCAGGGCCAATCCCAGTTTGGCAGAGATGATAATTTGTTTATGATTTCAGACATAACAAACTTCCTGATTTAAAATGAAAGCTAACTTAATATTCTTTATTGCTTCTTGGAATCTGATCTTGGCAAGATTCATGTAGAAAAATCTTGTGAAGTAAGATAATTCTTGTGGAATTTTTGACGGAGTGGAACTGAAATCCCAAGGATCTTATTTTCCAAAAGGTCCCCCAGCCCTTTGCCTCTCATTTTTAGTCTGTGTACAGGCTTTTAGTTAGTGGCCTGAAAACTCTGTCTTCTGTTGTGGCACTTTTTGGAGTGATCCTCCTATAAGGGACTCCTGACAGGCAGTTTTAGCATCGTTCCATTCCATGCACATCTCCCAGTGACAGTGAACCATCAGGGAATGTTGATTTTTTTTTTCTTGTTTTCCATGATAGAATACATGCACTTGCAAGAGAGAGAGAAAGATGAGCAGCTTCTAGTTACACTGAGATCTATTTCCTCCAGTCCTCCAGCTTGTAAGATCTTGGTCACTTTCACCGATGCCTGCCATGTTTCATGCTGACCAGGCCAGGGATTCATGGTTACCATGAGGGATCTAGTTTCTCTCGAGCAGCCTGTTACTGGTGTTCCACCTACATTTAACAAACAAAAACAAAAACAAAACAGTCTAGTTGGCTAGTGATTGAAAGGTGTGGAAATGGCCATTGAGTGATCTCATTTTCCTGCTCCATCAAGACAGCCTTGATGTAGGTAGCAAAACCAGACAGAATGCCAGTTGGTGGTTAGAAGGGTCAGAAGAGTGGCCGAAGTTGGCACTTTGGCAACAATTAAATGTGACTCTAAGGCTTTGCCATTCAATACAGTAGCCAATGGCCATATATGACTGTTTACATGTAAGTTAATTAAAATGAAGTGAAGTAAAAATTCAGTTTCTCAGTCATTGAGCCACCTTTCACGTGGCCACATGTGGCTGCTGACCTAGGCACTGCAGATATAAATTCCATTATTGTCTAAAGTCCTGTTGGACAGTGCTATTCTAAGATGCTGGTAGACTAGCATTGCATCTTATTCTGCAAGATGTCTGGCTCTTCTAGAATGGCCAGGAGCAGTCCCGGGAGGTACAGCTTAAAATAGAGAGGGAGGTCAGCAAATATAATAGTTTTGGCCAGGGTTTGGTGATGCCTGTGGGTACAGCTAGCAGGGTTGGAACAGATAGTAGAGATGGACGAAATGGAGTGGTTTAGACTTAAATTGAAATTTAACTGACTATTGTGTAACTAATATATTCCAGGAACTATGTTGGTTGCTTTTGCCTTTGTTATTTTATTTCAGCCTGTAAGATAGCGGCCTGCTCCTCACAGTAAGAAAGTTAAGATCTAGGGCATTAAGTAAGAGGTCACACAGTGGCAGGGCTCAAGGTGGAAAAGTTTCAAACTCTTGAGACCAGTGCTTTTTTGGAGTTAGAGGTGGAGAAGAGTTAACGAGAGAGAGGTAGATTTGAAGACATCAACCTGGTTGCTCCATTTGCTAGTCCCACAGAGCCTGCTTAGTGCTGAGACACCTGCTCAGGGTCTGTCATCAAGAGCTGATGCTGAAGTGGAATTTTCTTACAAGGGGAGCTTAATGAGTGGAATGAAGATCCGTTGAATCTAGAATCAAAGATGACACTATAATATTAGTAGCTATTATTATTGTATAGCAGTACTGCTCCCTGTGCTAAGCACAGCTGGAAGCATTTTGTGTAAGTTTGCTCATTTAATCCTTATAACTATGGTAGATACTATTATGTTCTAAGCATTTTGCATAATGTAACTCATTTAATTCATATAACTACGGTAGCTACTATTATTATTATTCCTATTTTCTATATGAGAAAAACCAAGGTTTGGAGAGAGAGAGAGAGAGAGAGAGAGAGAATTGTCTAAAATTATACAGTGAGGAAGTGCTCCCTGAGAAACCATTATCTCCATTTGGGGCCATCTCAGGTGGCCTTGGGGCAAGGTAGGTGACGCAGATTCTTGCAGTTGCCGAGTGGTGTGCAGTAGGGAGTAGGGAGAGATACAGTGTGTGCTGTCTGGTATTCCATGTTCATATTAAACAACAACAGTAATTTCTCAACGAGGCCCAGACAAAACTCACCTGCAGGTGGCATTTTGCAGACTAGCAGAGAGGCTGCAATGATTTAGTTTTCAGATGTTGAACCAGAGGCCCAAAGGACTGAAATGACTCACCCAGTGCCTCACAGACACTGGGAGCCTCACAGCGCCAGCACTTTAGCTGCCCTTTATGAGACCTTCCCAGCCTCCACTACTACAGTGTTACCCCCTTTCTGGGGTAGCTGGTTCTAAAAGGGGACACTGCTTAGGAGGTCCTGGAGGCCGCCATGTTGAGTCGGCATGAAAAACCTCGCTTCTGTCATCCCTTTCATTTCAGGTATTCCATGTACGTCTTGGGTTGGGTGTGAGTCAGATTAACAGAGGAGGGGCACCAGGAGGATTGAACGGAAGAGCCTAGCTTTTAAAACCATGTTTGAATGCCAGCTTCTCTCTGTACTTTCATGAGACTTTTGTTTCAGGGAAAAATGAAAAAGGAAATACGGTAACTATGGCTCCAAAAGCACTGAGGAGAAATGTGAGATCCCTCACCTAGGCCATGTGGACTCTGGGTAGTGAGTTTGTTTCCCCTTGAAACTTGCTTTTTGTTTAGGTGGAAGACTGAGAGCTTTATGGAGAGCTCACCCATTCTGTGTGACAGGAGGATTGAGGGGTGAGGGGAGATGTTATCAAACCCACTGAAGCACAGCCTGACCGCCTCCTGTCCTAGCAGTGACAGGAGAGGCCCTCGAGGTCTGTGATGTATATTTTTACTCCTCTTCCGTCTACTGCTTCCCCACGAGGTGAGGCACCCAAAGCTGACAGCAGAGCACACTTAACAAACGCACATGCACTGACTTCTCCCCCTAAAATCCGTGGAGGGTATTACTATAAATTCATCCCCATTTTACAGATGACAAAACCGAGACACTTAGAGACCAAGTCATACAGAAAAAAGTCGTTTGATCTGAGCGCTCCCAGATCCTAAGGCCCCACTCCTTCCACCCTGAAGCTGCCTTGACCCTTGCGGAGGGCAGTTCAGGTTCAGACTGATCCAGACCAGGCCTCGCCTGCTGCCCACAGTCCTGAGCTCTGAGCAGGAGGCTCAGGCCAGTCTGATGCTCGCATAGACCTGAGGTGCTCTCTGAGACCTTTCTGGTGGATTCCTGCT
>NW_006203583.1:379317-400207 GCF_000334495.1 Tupaia belangeri chinensis
TCCTGCTGGTCATATGAAATATGTCCCTTGGCTAGGAGTATTAATTCCTTTCTGTATTGTTCATGCATTGCTTCCTTTAAACGCTCAACATTTGAAGAGTAATTCATTTTCCTCTCGCTTTATGTCTCATTCATTCCATCCTTTCTGCTTCTGTACCCTCTGCCTGTCTCCTTCCCCTTTGCGTTTCTTTCTCCTGTTTCTCCGTGAGTGGCAAGAGACCCCGCGTGGTTATTATTCACCGCAGACAGTTGTTCAGGTGCACCCAGAGTGAATGTCAGCCTGTGATGGAAGCTCCGCGGCATCCGCTCCATCCTAATGAGCAGCCCATGCTTCCCGGAGTGGGAGCAGGAAGGAGCCGTCCTCCGCCGAGTGCCCTTTAGGGTACAGCGCCTCCCTGCGTGCACTGTCGCCGTCCAAGGGAGAGGTGGGCAGGCTTCCGTGGGACTCGGTTCATTCTGCTCATTAGCCTCACTCCCTCGCCCTGCGTGTCGGGGCTGCTTTCATCTCTGTGGTCCACACCGCTCCCGTGGCAGAGCTCCGCTGCACTGATGGCATGGGCAGGCAGGCCTGCCGTTTCCGGCTAAACGCTCTCTTCATAGGAGAAATAGTGAGGGCATGGAAAAAAACAGACAAGGCAGAGGAAGAGCCTAAGCCAACAGGTACTGGAATACCTTCCTCCCTGTGTCTGCGGCTCCTCCTCCTCCTGAGAGGGCTAGGCCATCGCGCTTGGCTGCCCGCAGCCCCTGAAGAGTCCTTGCCCCCATCTTGGCACTTCGGAGGTGCTCTGCGTGCTCTGGGGTGGAGGGAGAGCCTGAGGTCTAGCCTAGGCTTCCTGACAAAGGGAAGGAAAAGAAATCACCTTCCCTCAAAGCCATGGAAACCTCCAGGAAGGCAGAAGATAGGATTATTTTGACTTGTTGTCTGGGGCCAAGAAGAGCTGTGTAAAGAATAATAAATAGTGGCATGCACTGTACCAAGGTGAGAGGTGGCTCCTGTTTCCCGGGCATGAGGTCAGAGCAGACTTCCCACGCTCATTTCCTTCCTTGGCCCAGGCCTTCCTGTAGCTCACCTCTCAAGGGCCCTGCTGCCCCCAACTTCTAACAAGACCCTGCTGTCCAGGCTCTGACATCTCTTCCTGGGTAAGGTGCTCTCCGGAAGAGCCACCTGGGCCATCACTCACTCAGTCATTCCTTTATTCAGAAATAGCTTCTCATTCTTAGGCTCATTATACCTTATTTTTAATTTTATTTTTTTTAAATGAATTCTTTACTAGAAGTAGAGATACAAAAATGAACCAGATATGGTGGTTTTCCAGAGGAGTTTTTGTTCTTGGTGAGACAGACAAGACTCAGCATGGTACTCAGTATCACAGCAGAGGTATCTATCTATAGAGTCTCATGAGAACAGAGAAGGGCTGTTCAGAGGACCAGCCAGGGAGATGCAGAAAGGGCTGGAAAATGTCTTTTCGGTGTAGGTGTAGGTGATGCTGGGACTGGAATTTGATGGCCAGCTGAAGAGAGAGAGAAGGGGTGTTCCAGGCATCCGTCAGCATGTGAGTTAAGGCATGGAGAGGAAAACACACAGGACAGATTTGGAAACCTTCAAGAAAAGGGCACTGGTTTGATATGAATGGGTTTCCGAGGGATGCCGTGAGATGAAAGTAAAAACCTGTGAAAGAAGCAAACCACAAAGATCACTTTATGTCATGCCACGAGATTAATTTGAACTCTGTTCTGAGAGCTGTGGGAATCCACAGAAGAATCTTTAAATGCACGAGTGACACAGTGAAATTTACATCTCTCTCTCTCTATATATATGTGTGTGTGTGTGTGTGTGTGTGTGTGTGTTTACACACATACTTGGGAAATGCTGTGCAGAAGGGTTGCTTTGAGCTGTGTCAATTTGTGGTGAACTCATTTAGAGGCCTTCCCAATAATTCTGGCCAGAGAAGACAAAGGCCTGGGCCACATCAGTGGCAGAGAGAGGAGGAGGTTCCAGGCGTCCGTCAGCATGTGAGTTAAGGCATGGAGAGGAAAACACACAGGACAGATTTGGAAACCTTCAAGAAAAGGGCACTGGTTTGATATGAATGGGTTTCCGAGGGATGCCGTGAGATGAAAGTAAAAACCTGTGAAAGAAGCAAACCACAAAGATCACTTTATGTCATGCCACGAGATTAATTTGAACTCTGTTCTGAGAGCTGTGGGAATCCACAGAAGAATCTTTAAATGCACGAGTGACACAGTGAAATTTACATCTCTCTCTCTATATATATATGTGTGTGTGTGTGTGTGTGTGTGTGTGTGTGTTTACACACATACTTGGGAAATGCTGTGCAGAAGGGTTGCTTTGAGCTGTGTCAATTTGTGGTGAACTCATTTAGAGGCCTTCCCAATAATTCTGGCCAGAGAAGACAAAGGCCTGGGCCACATCAGTGGCAGAGAGAGGAGGAGGGGGGAGGAACTGGGGGAAAAGGATTGGCGATGGACAGGAGAGGGATGTACCTTCTCTGTGACCAGGGACCAGGGCGAGGAAGGCTGCGTATTACTAGCTAACATAACCATGTCCATGCATTTCCTCCTTTTCATGAAAGGAGCCCAGTTCAGTTCTCAGCCCTGCATGTAGCACCAAGGCATTACAAAGACATTGATTCTAGTAAATGCTCTATGAAAGAAGTTTGGGGCTGTTTCTCTGTGTGTCCTATCACTTTTCTAAGACTCTAAGCTCTTCAAGGGAGGGCACAACATATTTATTCATCTACAGTGTACAGCATTCAGCACACCAGGGATACTTAATAAGTACTTAATAGTAATAAGATCTGAGCCCTGGGAGCATCATTATATTTGTCAGTAATGCAATAACCAGGTTTGGAAGCAGTTTGGCTAAATTTAAAGTCTCAGCTATTTGAACTTTTGAACATAGACAGAGCCATTCTGGAAATACAATATAAATGTCTTCCACTTTTGGTTTTCCTAAGTGAATATTCTAGCTGGCTTAACTGGAGATTGTCAAAATATCAGATGTGGCATTTTTTTCCTAGTGTAGTAATCACTGACAATCAATCAAGAGAGTTTTCACAATGATGGTTATTTTTCTAATTCAGATTCCTTTTCTCTTTCCTGATAGTTGTGTAAATCAGAATGGCTACCATTTATTCATCCCTCACTTGCAGCATCCTTTTCTCTCTCCTATTTACTTTCTTGTTATGTTTATTTTGATTGCTCTGATATACTCCTTCACACTTTAAGGCCTTTTCTTCTTTTTCTTCCCAAGTCTTTCTAGTCTCCGTCCGCTGGATGCATATGTTTTCACCCTGCATGGGTGTCGGGCTACAGACCGTGCTGTGCCAGTGTCGGTTATGATACATCCAGTTGATACCTTTGCCCGAGTCTTGGCTAAGCCACGCCAGAAAGTTTTACGTGATTTCAGTAATAAGCTCGTTATTTCCTGCCCTCTCCCTGTGGGCTCTGTATCGGTAGGAAACACAGCACAAATTCATGGCATTAACCTGACGGTGCCATTATTACTATTTCAGAAAGAACAGTAGATTTTTGACCTCCTCTTCCTGGTGTTGAATCCAGGTAGTCTTTACCACAAACCAAGTCTCATAAGTGGTAGGGTTCATCTTTCTGTGTGTTGGTTGTTCTTACAGCCAAGTCTGAGTTCTCATATGGACTTATTCAAATAGTAGTAAGTTATCTGTAAGTGAAGCCTGTTTAACAGGCCCACATGGGCCATGGAATCTGGAGCTCAAGAATTTTGCCCTTTGTGCTTCCCAGGGATCAATGGCTTTGAAGAGCTGGGAGAAGGCAGAAGAGAGAAGGCAGTATATTTATGTCGTGTTTTTGAGCTTGCCTTGCTTATAGTATATGAGCCAGCAGCTGTCGTAATGAAGGTTGCGTGTCCACAGAATCCCAGGGTTCTTCTGCTCGCTTCCACTCCTTACAAAGCATTTCAAGATTCCATTGAAGTGGTCCTTCTCTTCTGGGGCAGTGCAGTGGTGTGCTTTGTGTTGTACACTTATCAGACTGCTTTGGAATATGCTTTGTTCAGTTCTAGGCCATCACTGAGTGTGATGTGCATTTTGCAAGAAGTCTCCAGCAAGAGGAGAAGAAGCAAGTCATAGAAAAGTTTGTGGAAGGGAATAGTGCTATGTAACTTATAGAAGAGAAGTTCAGGGCAGGATATGGCAGTTTTCTTCAAGTTCTATATTTGAAAAGTTGCCATGGGCCAAACCTATATTCTAGTGGTTAAGGAAGCTGGATCCCACCTGGCTGATTGCAGTTTGAATCCTGGCCCCAGTGGCTTATGAAACATACTGGGTATGTGTGTGTGTATACCCCAAATCCCAACAGGGTGGAGAAATGGGGGAGAAGGGATTGCAGTGTGAACACACCCTCCCTTTTGGATGTGCTTTTTCCTTCTCTGTCTCTCTCTAACCAGTGCACATACTCTCTAACAATTAAAAAAAGAAAGTTGTCATCATTGCTCTATGCCTCCTAAGGAATCAGAATTAGATGCAAGGTAGAGAGAGATAGTTTGAGTCATAAGGAAGGACTTTAAAGTGTGATGATTAAGAATTTTTGCTTTGACAGGTGTGGTGGTTAAGGTGTTGGATCCCACAAGGCCAACTCTGTGGTTCAAGTCCCAGAGCTGGTGACTTGAGAAACATGCCAGGTGCATACCCAAAGTCTTGAGAACAGAGTGGAAGAGAATGGATTACAACATGGCCATCTCCCCTGGTGGAGATTTCTCACTTTTCCTCTCTCTGGTGAGCGTGCATACCCTCTGGTAAAAGTTAAAAATTTAAAAAAATTTTAAAAAAGGAATTATTTACTTTGAGAACAACCTTCTTGGGTTTAAATAAACCATTGGTCAGTTACTAGCCATATCAACTTGGGTAAATTTTTTAAAACTCTTACAGAATCTTTAGTTTCCTCGTCGGTAAAATAGGGATAACATTAGTATCTACCTATGAGTCATTATGGTTAGCTGGTGACATAAAGCCAGTTACATGCTCCTAACATGATGCACATAGTGGTAATGCTGGCATCATTAACAGTCTGAACTGTCTCAAGATAGCATACATGTTTATGCCAGTTTCCAGAACTTTCTATCCCAACCATAAGCACTGTGATTTTTTTCCGAATATGGAGTTCTTCGGAATATTTATGTGTGTTTTTTTTTTTCATTTTTTCCTTGGATGAGGGAAGTTGGTAGAGAATTTGGAAAGCCAAGCTTTCAGAATAATTTAAATGTCATAGATATTTCTGTGATGTTTAGAATAACAGATACAGTGTAGAATGTCATGAGTTCAAAATAACTGGAACAGGGGGTAGGATGGGTGAGGATGCCGTTCTGACCTGAAAAAAGTTGATTTAGAATTTTTTTAATAAAAAAATGAAAATTTTGGATTTTTAACTGTACACATTTTTCAGCTAAGGAATTTGTAGGTAGTAATAAGTAAAATATCACTTTTATACACTTTTTAAGAGAAGGATGATTTTTTTTTTATCCTGGATTTTAAGAAACATTGAAATAATTAAATATGTAGTTTTAATTTCTCACTTATACATGTTTTTAAAAAAATCTTGAGGTATAACATTGTCTTCATCTGTTACTGCATTGCAGAAATACTTGTGTACCTGTGTGATTTTAGAAAGATCAAAATTTTATTTACAAACTCACAATTCTGGTGGCTGGAAATCCCAAACTCCTAGGCCTATAGCAGGGCTAAAAGAAGCTCAGAGGATGGGAGGCACATTCAGAGAGAGAGGGTCCTGATTGATCTCTCTTTTATGACAACCAGCTCACATGAGAACTAATTCCTTGCCCTGAGGACTAGAACTCACTGGGTCCCATGAGACATTGTTATCTATTCATGAGACTCTGATGCAGTGAACCAATCGTGGCCTACTGGGCCTTCTCTGGGACACCACGAAGGAATTAATACCTTTATAATACAGCCATTATAACCCAATTTCAACACATGAATTTCTGGGGGATGTATTCAAACCATAGCAAACATACACGTGATAAAATAAACAAATTTTAAGTGTACTATTTGATAAATTTTTACATATGCACATGCCTGTGGAACCACCATGCAGATAAAGATATAAAAGCGTTGTATTTCCAATCAACCAGTTAGTTTTTTCATTTCCCTTTCCATTCAGTACCAACCTCTGTTACGACATAAATACTATTCAGACTTCTATCAATCTTATAAGTTTTACCTCTTGTTCAAATTTGTATAAAGGAGATTAAGCAATAGTACTCTTATGTCTGGAAGTTTTTGCTTAACATCTTGACTGTGAGATTCTTTCCTACTGTGCATACAGTAGTTTATGCAGAAAATGTCTTGTTTCTAAATTTAGAATAAGTGGTTTTATTACAGATAAATCCTTGGAAAAAATGTGGGGCTGGGAGAAATCTTACACAACTTCATGTTCATGTACTTTGAACTGCAAACAAAGCACCTGACACCAGGAGATATTAAGTCACTTGCATAGTTAACTAATAACTAAAATATAGTATACCATGGTATACTATATCTTCACCAATGTAGATCTGTTGCTACATCATTTTCAGGAATAGTCATGCATATAGCATCTGAATTATACATAAAAAATGAGTTATTTAACATTACAAATCGACATGACACAAATGAATCCTATTATTCACTATTCGACTGGCTTCTTGGATTGCATACACAGTTTGACAATGACATTTTTAGAACCATTTTATTCTGATTGTCCAGGTAAGGAAATCATTGTCATCATGCCCATTCACACAGGTCATGAAGTCGTGTATATAAAAAAATGAAATTGATTTTGCCAGACTAAATCTTAAACACACATATTCTTTTTCTGTCTCACACATACACTCATAAGCATAAATGTACTCTCTAGCACATATTTATAACCTACAGAAAGCCATGTGAAAACCACATATTTCCTAGGTTATAACCATTCATTCTTACATCATCGAAGGAGTAATTGTCTCTTTATAACTCTATTGTTCTTGAATCTCCAAAAAGTTGTTCTTGGAATTCATTGAATGCAGCAAAACTGTATAATAAGGAGAAAGAAAGGACTGGAAGAGTGGTACATGAATTGCCCTTCTTCAGTGAACAGTGTTCTTTAAAGTGGACATGGAAGGATGAGCTGTAAAGCCCGGACTGCCTGTGAATTTGTGAATTTGTTTGTAGTTAGGAGGCCCAGAACAAGATGAAGTAGGTTAAGTAATAATAGAAATGTGAAGAAAGACCATTTCACTCCTGAGAACATGGCAATATGGCCATTTGGCCCAACCCTTTGCTAAAATCGAATTAAAATGCTGGATAAAAAGGATATTGTCTTAAAAGCATCACATTGCTATCAGTGAATAAGGAATCATGAGATTGAAATACAAGAGAGAGAAAAGCACTGGGAGCTCAATTTACCACATGGTATTTGTTGATACTAGAAATCAAGTTGCAGTATTGAAGGTCTGGAAGAGGAGAGCAGAAACAATGCTTGGGTCTTAGTCCAAGTAGGGAGCCTAGGGAAGCCCTCTGTCTTAAGCTAGAATCTCTGAACCAGAAATAACCTGTGATCACTTCCCCAGATAGTTCTAGAAAAGAAACCAGGGAGCAAAAATAAAGAAGAGCTATTCCTGAGAAGTTGTAACCACAGCTGGCTCTCAGCTTATCAGAATACTTGCAACCTGTGTCTACATACATAAATGGTCAAGAACCCTCCAGCAGTGAATTTAGTTTGCAGTAGTTCTGGGTTAATATTCTTAAGTATCTGACAGAAACACATGAAAAACCGCTTTGGGGGAAGTCACCGCCATCATGGTCTGCTGGGAGCCATGTCCCTACTCCTTCATTTTCTTCACAAGCAGAGCAGTCAAAGATAACCAACACACAACACACCCAGCGAGAAGCAGAAGGAACAAGAGTGTGGAAGCAGATCAGCAAATCCTCCTGGGTGAATCAACAGGCATTTATTAAGAAACAACTATAGTTACTCCATCTAAAGAAATAAAAAGAAGCTTAAAAATATCTCTAGCAACCAGGGAATTATTTTTTAAAAAGTATTTTAGAAGATTTGTAAAAGAACCAATTAGGACTTTTTGGAACAACAACAACAAAAATAACTGAAAAGAAAAAGCTCATATGATTGAATTAGTGCTCCGTTTGTATACAGCTGAAAAGAAAATTAAAATTAAAAGATTAATCTGAAAAATGATCCAGAAGGAAGCAGGGAAAATCCTGCTTTTTCGGTTAGGGTCTGGCTGTCACAATCATCCTGCCTCAGTCTCCCAACTGGGACTAAAAGCATCATGCCCACTGTCTTGTATGATATAATCAAGAGTTCTGAGAGTGATGAGAGAATGTATTTCAAGGAATAGTACCTTAGAATTGTCTATGGTCACATCATAATGATAAAAGTTCAATTTATCAAAAAATAGGTAACAATTTTGAATTCATATATACTTATAAACATAACCTCGAAATAATGATAATAATGATTATATTTATCTATATTTACAAATGAATATGTGAGAAGAAAAAATCAAATCCACAGATTCAATAGACCTGATGATATTTAGAAACATAAATAAATGTATTTAAATTTATATTTCAAAATGGCTCTTGCCTTAAGAATGTCATAATAAGGTACCAGCAGGTGGCATGGCAGTCAAGGCACTGGACTCCCATATGACTGACCGCAATTTGAGTCCTTGACTGGAGGCTTGAAAATCACTCCAGGCACATGTGGAGGCTTGAAAAACACTCCAAGCACATGTGCATACGTGCCCAGAATTCTTAGAGGAGAAAGGAGGAGAGGAGATTGCAGTGTGGCCATCTCCCTGAGGGTGATTTTTCACTTTCCTTCTGTCTGTCTCTGGTGAGCATACATGCCCTATGGCAAAAACCTAGAAAAGAAAAAGTCAAAATAATAATCAACTAGAGACTATTTATGCCAGTGGAAATACCTTTTGAAAATGAAGTAAAAGTTTAAAAAAATTAAGAAAAATAAAAAGTAGACCTTCACTAAAGGCAAGTCCAATGGTTGTGTCTTAGGCAGAAGGAACGGGAACCCAGGATGAAGTATCTGACGTGCAAGATAAAGAGCGAGTGAAGTGCTGAATATGTGAGGGACCCTAAATGAATATTAGTCATTTACACCAAAGGTAAAAAGGGAGAACACATAACAACAAAATGTGTATTTAGGTAGGTAAGTAGGTTAAAGCATCCTAAGACACATTTTCTGAGAGAGGAGTAAAGATATTAAATGATTTTAGACTCTGAAAAGTAGGCAAGTTTTAGTTATTAAGTTATGCACTGAAACAATGGAAACCCAGTGTGTAATTTACAATGAGCACATGTCAAATAAAAATGATAAAAAATACTCATTCAGAAGAAGACAACGAGAAAAATAGAGATGTGGGACAAACTGAAAACACAAAATAAGGTCGTAAATTTAAACCCAATAATTATAGTAACTAAAAAAAATGCTCCAAATAAAAAATAATCATCGGAGCCAGCTTGTGGCAGTGTTAGCACAACTGGACCCTCATGGGAAAGGTCCTGAGTCTCAGGACCCTCCTGAGCACTCCAGCTGCACGTGCGTGTGAGCCCGTGACCCAGGCTGCTAAGGCTAGGGGAAGGTAACAGTGTGAAGACCTCTCAGGGTCCCTCCCTCTCTATTTTTGTCAGTTCAGTAATCACTTCCATCCTCTACATTTAGAATAAATAAAATTTAATGTCTTCTTAGAAACTTCCTAGCACAGTGGAGCTATTTGTTTTATAATGCAAAAATTACAAATCTTTTTTTGGTACCAACAGAGAACTTTACATTCTTTTGTCTGTTATACTGATCACCATGCAATTAAGTTAGAACTAAAAAACAGAAGGATACTACAAAATCTCACATATTTGGGATAAATAACTCATGTATGAAAGACGAAATAATAGGAGTTCAAAAGCTATTTTGAACTGAACAACCAAAAGGTTCATGTGATGATTTGTTGGCTGCAGATAAAATAGTCCTTAGGTGGAAATTGATAGTTTTATAGCTCATACTGAAAAAAGAATGACTAAAAATTAGTAAACTAAATACCTTTCTTCTTCTTTTTTTTTTTTCTTTTTGAGAGATTTTTGCTATAGGGCACGTGTGCTTGCCAGACAGACAGAGAGAGAGACATAGAGACAGAAAGCGAGAAATCACCCCCCAGGGAGTATGGTCACGCCGCAATCCCTTCTCCTCCATTCTCCTCTTGGGATCTTGGGCACGCATGCACATGCGCCCGGCGTGAATTTTAAGCCACCAGGTCCAGGACGTGAACCGCGGTCAACTACATGGGAGTCCAGCAACATAGCCATTACGCTAACTGCTGGTTCCCAATATCTATTTCTTGAAGTTAGAAAGGAAATAAAAGAATGCAGAAGGAAGTAAATGAAGAGTAGAAATTAAAGAAATGAATAATAAGCATGTAGCATAAAAAGCTCGCAAAGCCTATAGTGGGCTTTTTTGTTTGTTTTTGTTTTAACTTTTACATTTATAAACCTCTGACAAGACTAGTCAACAACAACAAAAATAATATCAGAAAGATACAGGGCATTAATTATCTAGGGAATAAAGAAGGTGATATCGAGCTGACCCCATAGCCTAATGGTTAAGGGAGCCAGATCCCACATGGTTGATCACAGTTGAATCCCAGATCTAGAGGCTTGAGAGACACACTGGGCACTGTGCACAAATGCCTGAAATTCAACAGAATGAAGAAATGGAAGAGAAAGGATTGCAGTGTGACACACCTCATTGGGGGTGCTTGCTCTCCCTCCTCTCTCTTCTATGTCTGGTGAACACACATGCCCTTTGGCAATTAAAAAAATTTTTTTTAAAGGGATAACTCTAAATGGTATATGAAGTTAAAAAGTAAAACATTCTTAAATTTTTATGCTGAATAAATTTGAAAATTTATTTGAAATAGAAAAAATATTAGAAAATATAACTCACTAACACTGATTCATGAGTAAATAGGAGACCTAAATATGATCACTAAAATATTTCATGGGTACTAAAAGAAATCTTTCTTTTTAAGTAAAAGTATTAAGCTTAGATGGCTTCATTAGCTAGTTTTGTCAACTATTAAAAGAAGAAAAAAATTTGGCCTTGTATAAATTCTTCCAGAGTAGGGAGGTAAAGGGAATAGCTCTCAAGTTCTTTGGTTTTGCTTTATTTTTTGCTGTGTGTGTGTGTGTGTGTGTGTGTGTGTGTGTGTGTGTTTGAAGTGTCTGCAAAGGCCACACAGAAAAATATGAAGCATTATAAATGTAAAGAGAAAGAAATAATACATTAGTGTGTTGGAAAACTGCATTTAAAGTTATTAACTCACCACCAAATGATGTAAGATTCAATTTAATCTAAATAAAAATGCAACAGATTTTTTTTTGTTTTTGGAGAATTTAACAAATGGATTCTAAATTTAATTGGAAGTACAAATAGCTAAGCATAGTCAAGACACTTTTAAAGAGAAAGACCAAGATGGAAGAAACTACTGTACCAGGTTATCAAGACTTACTTTAAAGCTTAATTATGTAAATTTTTTGTAAGAATATACAGCTACATCAATGGAATGGAATATAAAAATGGGGCTCTGAAATAGAGTCCCACTTTATAGACACTTGATACTTGATAAATGGGCACAACAGATTGGCAGGGAAAGATAGACTTTTTAGTAATTAGCACTAGAAAAACTGGGTATTTGTGTTAAAAATCAAATAGATTCCTCACTTCACAGCTTTTACACAAGCCAATTACATATAGATTGAAACACAAATGCGAAAGGTTAAATACTCATAGAAGCTTGAGGAATAGCTCATGAACTTAGAGCAGAATAGTATTTTTTTTTTTTACACAAAGCAAATTATTTCTAGTAAAAGCATGTTGATACATTCAGTTAGGTTAAATTTAAAATCTTTTTTTATCAAATTAAATATAACAAAAGAACATATCACAGAGTGAGAGAATATATTTATAAGATAGCTGACAAGAGGCTGACACACACACACACATACACATACACACACACACTTTTTTCATCAGAGAGAGCACACACAAGAGATGGAGATACAGACCCTTTCGCCAGCCCTCCAGCTCATGAAGACTTTGGGATTACCTACTATGTTTCAGATCAACTCAGGATCTGCACCCTCAATTGACCACGTGGTTTCTAGCACTACACTTCAGTATGCTACTGTCTATACCACCACAGCTGAACTAACTTCCTTCCTTCCTTCCTTCAAGAGACAGAGAGAAAGAGGGAGAAAGTTCTCATGCCCTGGCTTTTCCCTAGTCAGGATTGCAAGCGTGCACTCCTGCCTGGCATGTACAGGTTGATAGAGGACTCAAACACTGATCTTCCATATGGCTTCCAATGTTGCGCTGTGCTACTGCGGTGTCACTGTGGCTAGGCAGAAGACTCGTACTGCACTGTTCAGTATGCTAGCCACATATGGCTATTTAAATAAATTAAATTTTGCATGTATTGAAATGACACTGAACCCTATGAATATGTGCAATCGTTATATGTCAAATAAAAATAAAATTTAAAAAAGAAAAAATAAGTTTACTTTAAAAAGCAATTCTTAATTCTCACTAGCCAGATTTTGAATGCTCACTAGCTTTCACATTAGACGACATTAATTTGCATTTTATAAAAAACATATATCCATACTATATATATTGTCTCTAACTTATATGCATTTGTGTGTGTGTGTGTGTGTATATATATATATATATATATATCCATAATTTATAAGGAAACGACTATCCTTATATAGATTCATAAGAGTATAGAAGATAATGCAGTACTAAAGTAGGCAAAGGGACCCTTCCCAGGAAAGGATATCTAAATGTCCAATAAACCTATGAAAAGATGTCAACCTCATCAGGAAGAAGAAGAATACAAATTAAAACTACTGTAACTTGCCACTGTATCCTCAACTGAGTGACTGAAAAACTTTAAAATTTGATAATACTGTGTGTGGGTGAGAGTGTGCAATGAGAGGAATGCTTCTGTACTGCTTGTAGAAATGTAATTGGCCCAATTTGGAAAAATACTTTGGCATTATCTCTCAAATTTGAATCTTGCATAACCTTGCATTAGTGTACTAGGATTTTTGGACAATAATTGACGTGGCAGAATAGCCCCAAACTGGAATCAATGCAAGAGTCTTATCTACATTCTAATGTAGATAAAGGAATTGAAGTATAATCACAGAATGAACAATATATATCAATTAAGATAAACGAATTACAGCTGCATGGAACAACACGGCCAAATCTCAGAAGTATGATACAGAGTAAAAGAAGCCAGATACAAAATAAACACATGCGGTGTGATTGTATTCATGTAATGATATAAAACAAATACCTAGACATACAATTTAGAAAGGTGTCATTAAGTGAAAATTATAATGAAAAGGAAGAAAAAGATTATTATAATACTCAGTAGGCTGGTGGTTTTACTCTATTGGTCAAGGAAAAGAAGATAACAAAAGTATGTCACACAGGCATTTCGAGGTAGTCATAATATTCTATTTTTTGATCTAGGTGATAGTCATGAGTATTTGATTGATTGGTTGATTGATTGATTGAATTGATTAAATTTGACAGGAGATGCACACACTTACTAGTGAAAGACAAAAAGAGGCAGAGAGAAGGAAAGTGAGAAAGCACCACTTGTCCCCATGGGCATGAAACAATCACTTCCCCTCTGCTTCTCCCTCGTTTCAAGATTTTGGGCATGCACATACATGTGCGTGCCGTGTTTTTTGAGCTGCTGGGTCCAGGATTCGGACCATGTAGCTGGCCATGTGAGATCCAGCCACTTTCATCACTAGGCCACTGGCTGGCCCAGAGTAGTTGCTTTAGAATTGTTTAGAGGAATGTACATAAATATTTTATGAACTTTTTATATGTATGTTTCATAACAAGAACTAAAGGAAGTTCTAAGAAACTTGTATTTTTGAGTATGTTTGAAAGAAGTTATTGAGGAAGGATATTTGTGAGTGGTCTTGAAGTATGAATAAATTCAACACAAGGAGAAAGGGAAAGATCATTCTAGAATGGGAACATCATGAAAACACCATGGAAATGGTAGGATATGCCTTTTTGGGTCCTACAAATAGTGTGTTGGTATCCTTTAGGGGAGATTGTGTAAACTATGGCTATTACATACCTTAGGAACATGTTAGGTTGTCAGGAAAGTCATGATGTATTTTTCTGTTTTTCTTTGTAAAAAGGCATCATGACTTTCTTGATGACCCAATATCATGTAAGATCTTCGTTGATTTGACGTGAAATTGTTCTCCAACTGAAAAAAAGAAACTGCGTACATACATTGTCTTCCACAAATTACATCTGTTGATTTCTTGAAAGTAAGCATGGCCATAGTTACGTCTCTGTAGATTTTAGCATCATACAAAATAAGAAAACATGCTCTGTTTTCTTTACACTACCTAACAGGAAGTGGATAGTTGGCAGTTTCCTTTTTTGATGTATTTGCTTACAGACGAATCATTTGGTTTAAATTATCTTTTGACATAGAAAGTAATCAAATTTAATATTTATAGGTTTCTTAATATGTGTCTGGTATTTTTAGCCACTATGTTCTGTGCCTAGCAGAAAAAAAAAATGCTTGGGGCAGGAGGCGACACCCCTCTGGACATTCCTGCCTATTTCCATTTCCATTCGGATTGAACATGGCTTATGTAAGACACCTCCTCGATTGCCCTGCGACTAAACACTCTTCAACTTGGCACTGACCCACTTACTTTTGCCAGATGTTAGTGTCTTGTCTTATTTTTATTGAACATTATCCAGTCTTTCTCTTGAAAATTTTTAAAAATAAGGACTTCCTTTTCTTCTTCTTTTTTTAGATTTAATGAAGCTACTTTTTAATTTTTATTATTATTATTATTATTTTTATTTTTGTAAGTGTAGGTGCCCTGCACAAGATACTCTAATATATCAGTTTAATTACTGTGGTCTTGATTCAGCATCCAAATCTTTCATAATGTATTTTGGGTTAAGTTAGATAGTAATGGATTCTGTTATTTGTCTTCACTTTATAAGTTAGTTTGATCAGAGGCAAGTTATGAGATTCTTTGAATTCTAAGATTTTTTTCAACTGTAAAAGAAGGAAAATAATACTTATGCAAATTGAGCATGGAAGCTGTCAAAGCATAACTCATAGTGGTATCGGTAGTGGTTGGTGTTACTCTTTATGCTAGGGAATATGCTGGCAAGTGTAATAGGCAGGTGAAGCAGGACCACGTTTGTGCTCCGCCTCTCGTGTTCTCCTCACACCCAGGAGGCAGGATGATCTGAGTGGCCATGCAATGGCAGCCGAGAGAAGTGCTTCCCTGTGGTTAAAGGCACCAGCCTGGGAATCAGGTGAGCCTGGGTCCAAATGCTTACTCCGCCATTTATTAGCTGTGTGGTCTTTCACTAGAAACTTGTTTCTAAAAATCTTGGATTATTAAATGCAATTATATGTATAAATAGCATAGCATAGTGGCTGGCATATAATTAAATGTTCAATAAGTGGAACTATTATTTTCCCTGGTTCTATTAATCAGGAGTATAAAAAGAGAAAGAGAAATAATGGCCTGGAAAATCCCTCCATGTCGGTGTCAGGCCCTGATGCATCCCATTTGCAGCCTGTGGATCTGGCTAGCTCAGAAGGGAGAAGAGAGCAGGACACGCAAAGCCCGTGTGTATTTGTCGTTTCTTTTCCATCTGTCCTTTTCTCCTCTTTAAAAATGAACTCTGTTGGAGAGTCAGTGCTGATTTAAAGCAGCCCTTGCCTTATTTTATTTAACTTTATTTATTTATTTAAATTTGATCAGAGAGGGACAGAGAGAAAGAGAGAGAGAGAGAGAGAGAGAGAGAGAGAGAGAGATCAGTGGGGGAGAGAAATCTAGCCGTCCAGGAGTTGAACCCCAGTCGGTCATGTCAGAAACCAGCACCCTCAACCACCGCGCCACTTGCTGGTCCCAAAGCAGCCCTTGCTTTATGAAGAAGGCACTGGGAGATCAGTGGTAGAAGGGTAGACAATAAAGACTGAGTTTTTAAATTAATCTCAGTAATTCCTCAGCAGAACTGAGCAGAATCATACTCAATTACTTTGACTATCCCAATTTAAAAAACTCGGGACCAGCAGTTGGAGTAATGGCTATGTCGCTGGACTCCCACGTAGTCGACCGCAGTTCGAGTCCCGGACCCGGTGGCTTAAACTCACGCTGGGCGCGTGTGCGTGCGTGCCCAGGATCCCTAGAGGAGAATGGAGGAGAAGGGATTGAGTCGTGGCCACGCCCCCTGGTGGGTGATTTCCTGCTTTCTGTCTCTCTGTCTCTCTCTGTCTGTCTGGCGAGCGCACGCGCCCTATGGCAAAAACCTCTCAAAAACAAACAAACAAAAAAAAACCCTTCATGTATATACCTAGTGGTCATTGTCCAAATAGCTGCTTATCTCTGCATGTATCTATCTCTTTCTTGCTTTTTACTTTACTGATATAACTTTAAAAATAATATTTAAAGACTCATGAACTATTACTTCCCGAAAGGACCTTTAAGATTACTTAATACAAAGAGATTTCAGAAAGTTCATGGAGGAATGAAATTAAAGTACGAGTTTATTTTGGTCCCAAAAACTGAAAATCTATGCATACATTTTTCTCAAGTAATTAGTTATTTAATTATATCCCACGGGGGATGGCCATGCTGCAACCCCTTCTCCATTCTTCTCTTGGGATCTTGGGCACGCACATACACACGCCCGGCGTGAGTTTAAGCCACTGGGTCCAGGACTCGAACTGCGGTCGACTACATGTGAGTCCAGCGACATAGCTATTATGCCAACTGCTGGTCCTGATTTATTTTATTATTATTTTTGTTTTGGAGAGGTTTTTTGCTATAGGGTGTGTGTGCTTGCTAGAAAGATAGAGAGAGACAGAGAGACAGAGAGACAGAAAGTGAGAAATCACCCCCCAGGAGGGATGGCCATGCCACAGTCCCTTCTCCTCCATTCCCCACTCGGGATCTTGGGCACGCATGCACTTGTGCCCAGCATGAGTTTAAGCCACCGGGTCTGGGACTCGAACTGCAATTGACTATATGGGAGTCCAGTAACATAGCCATTGTGCCAACTGCTGGTCCCTTATCATTATTTTTTAATTTGCATGTGCACTTACCAGAGAGAAAGAGGGAGAGAGAGGGAGAGAGAGGGAAAGTGAGAAAGCAAGCCACTAGGTCCAGTACTTGTACCACAGTCAGCCATGCGGGAGTCCTGTGCCCTAACCACCATGCATCCTGCTGGCCCTAATTTTATTTGTTGTTGTTGTTATTATTATTATTGAATTTTGCTATAGGGCACATGTGCTCGCCAGATAGAGAAAGAGAGAGAGAGAGACAGAGGGAAAGTGAAAAAGCACAGGTCTAGGACTCAACCTGCAGTCGGCCATGTGGGTGTCCAGCATCCTAACCACCATGCCATCTGCTGGCCCTGCATACTTTTGCCATAATGCACATTTTTTCCCAAACTTTTTGAAGACCCCCTCATGTATATAACATTCTTATTTTCTAGAGGATAAACCCAGGGCCCAGAGGGACAAATGCCTTGCCTAAGCACTCATAGCTAGGTACAGTAGCCTTCCTTTACCAATAGAGGGTACACTCGAAGACCACCCTGACCACCTGAAACCATGGGTAGACTGAACCCTCTGGGTGCATACATACCTATGATAAAGTTCAGTTTACAAATTCAGCACAGTAAGAGATGAATGACAGTAACCAATATTAAAATAGAACACTTATAACAATTTCTTGCAATAAAAGTTACACAAATGTGGTCTCTCTCTTTCCTAAAATATCTTCTTGTCCTGTCTTTACCTGTTTTCAGATCAGAGTTGACCACTGTTAACTAAAACTGTGGGAAGGGTAACATCGACGGCGGGAGCTGCTATACTTCCAAGGGCCCCAGGGCTCTGAATGCAGAGGGAGAGCCCTCAGTTTCTATACCTCGAGAACAGAGTTAAAATGCAGAAGATTTACACTTGGGAAATGATAGGCGAGCAAGTTAATAATTATAAATTTTTTCTGTGTCTATCGTTAAAGTTTTGGGAGTCTTAGCTCGTGTTTTCTGCTGTTCATCACACAGAGTTTCTCTCCTCTGCACCTGCCACTTGGGGCTTTTAGCTTTACCAGTGCAGTGGGGCAGGACTGGGGACTCTGCTTAGAGGATGCTAAGGGGTAAGGGATAAAGTGATTTGAACAGGTTCTGCAGTGAGCCCCTAGCTTGGCTGGGCTGTGGTTTCCCAGCATAAGGCAGGCATGAATGAGTCTGACTGAAATGAGATGCCCTGAAGAAATAGGCTCTTGGGACCAGCAGTTAGCATAATGACTATGTCACTGGACTCCCATGTAGTTGACCGCAGTTCGCGTCCCGGACCCGGTGGCTTAAACTCATGCCGGGCGCGTGCACGTGCGTGCGTGCCCAAGATCCCAAGAGGAGAATGGAGGAGAAGGGATTGCAGCATGGTCACCCCCCCTAGGGGGTGATTTCTCGCTTTCTGTCTCTTTGTCTCTGTCTTTCTGGCGAGCACACATGCCCTATAGCAAAACAAACAAACAAACAAACAAACAGAAAACAACCTCTCCAAAAAAAAAAAGAAAAAAAAAATGAAATAGGCTCAGTCAGTGAGAAACTTGTCTGTCATGCCAGGCTCTTCCCTAGTTCTGGTCCATTTCTCAGATAGTTGGGGAGAGGTGAGAACACCACAATTATGCTTCCTTTTAGGGGGTATCAGAAAGGGCAAGGGAGAATGAAATTTGAATATTTCAAATATCTTAAGTAACATTATCATCATCATCATAACTATAGATTTATTAAGGGGCAGATGTTCTGGGCGTCTTTCTGGGTACATGCTTTCTCTCATTTAATTCTCACAAGAGTTTGCCATATAGGTGTTTTTATCTCCATTTTACAGATGAGAAAATTGTGACTCAAAAACCTTAGCCTACTCAAGGTCACTCAGCTAGCTCTGTCTACAGTCCTCGTTACATAGTAAAATATGTAGTATGAAGGGACCAGCAGTTAGCGCAATGAATATGTCACTGGACTCCCTTGTAGTTGACTGCGGTTCAAGTCCCAGACCCAGCGGCTTAAACTCACGCCAGGCACGTGCGTGCCCAAGATCCCAAGAGGAGAATGGAGGAGAAGGGATGGCGGAGTGGCCAAACCCCTGGGGGGTGATTTCTCACTTTCTGTTTCTCTCTGTCTTTCTGGCAAGCACGCGCCCTATAGCAAAACCCAAAAAAAAAAAAAAAAAAAAGAAAATATGTAGTACGTAGTTAACTCGCTCATCACATGATAATCAAAGGCTCTTCCCCATCCCAACACATTTTATGTTCTGGAGTTTTCTTTTTCAAGGACTTCGCTTGTCCACAGAGCCATGAGATCACCATGTGAGTGGAGTAGAAGAATGGAATGGAATAGGTTATTTTTTTTTTTTAGTATGATTTATGGAAATTGTTGCCATGTACTTGTACATTATATTCATTTTTAAGATGTGTTTAAAACTTTACAAATACCACGATGACCTTAAATCACCCACATTTTCTTTACTTTGTCTGGATTCTGTGCATGCCCTCGCTGACCACTGGTAATATTGCAGATGTTCTGAAGGACTAACCCCTTTGCTTTGCTCTTTTTGTTGGACACCCTACTCTCTTCTTGACTGTATTCCAATGTCTGCCTTGATCTTTAATTACAATCCTCCATGGGCTTGTCATAGCCGAGCTCGTCCTGCACCTTGGTTTTGTCAGCTCTGCACTCCTGTCTCGATCTTCCTCACTATTACTCATTTCCCCTGGCACGGTGCTGCTGTTCTCAGCTCTGAGTTTATTGCCAGTTAAAGGAGCCTCCTCACTGGTAGAACCTTCTGTTATATTTCACCTCTCCTACTCTCCTATGAAATCACACTGCGACCCTCTGCATAGCTTTTTTTTTATTATTATTATCAACATGGTGTTTCTTTATGTAGAAAATACTTGCATATTGAATTTGCCTAAGCAGTATAGCTGTGATATATCATATTTATATAATAGAACTCACCCACATATTTAGTAAAAGTTCCTTGGATATAAAGGGAATTTAGTTGTTTTGCCAAAGAGGTTGAAGTCAGGCCTTAGTCTCTGCTACCCACAGTAATACTCTGATCTATTAGTGGGCACAAGGACTCTTAAGCCAACAGATACCTCTTTAGACTCGGAAGTTAAAAGAAACTGACAGAGCATGAGAAAAATCTAAAGAACTACACTTAAAAACTTTTTGCAGCCCTCAGATTATATTAAGCTTAATAAGTCATCTTGAAAAACTTCACACATGCTAATCAAAGCTAGCAAGAATCAGAAAGTAGAGGATAGCTAGCCTAATACCGGAGAACAGTAAAATATTTATTACCTGAATTTGGTTTACATTATTAACCTACTTTTCTGTCATTTCTCAAGAACTTCTGAATTTCTTGGTCTTTCAAATTGGGAAGAGCTGTTTGATCTTAGAACACTAGCAAAACAGACACTGCTTTAGCCACTACTTTTCAGTTTACCCAGCTAATTGAGGCATTAGTGACCACCCAGGACAGTGGTGCATTTGTTGAAGAACTTCCAACAGCTTTACAAGTCCCTTCAATGAAAGGACATACACAATGGTTAAAGTGAAAGTGTTAATTTCTGTGTAGAATAAGAGTTGGATGTAACTATGTCCTTTTTCTTTCTTTCTTTCTTTCTTTCTTTCTTTCTTTCTTTCTTTCTTTCTTTCTTTCTTTCTTT
>NW_006203583.1:400498-418816 GCF_000334495.1 Tupaia belangeri chinensis
CTTTCTTTCTCTCTCTCTCTCTCTCTCTCTCTCTCTCTCTCTCTTTCTTTCTTTCTTTCTTTCTTTCTTTCTTTTTTAATTGTTAGAGAGTGCACGTTCTTGCCAGAAAGAGAGAAAACACCTCACCCTGGTATGTCACACTGCAATCCCTTCTCTTCTACTCTCTATCTTGTTGGGATTTTGGGTATTCATACACACATGCCCAACATGTTTTTTGAAGCTGCTAGGGCTGTGATTCAAACTGTGGTCGGCCATGTAAGATCTGGCTCCCTTACCCACTAGGCCACAGAGCTGGCCCACTATGACTTTATTTAAACTTCCCAGATTTTACAATCATAGAACTGGGGTGTAAATGTGGCAATATAAATGAAGGATAAACCTCTAACTGGCTTTGTCACTGGCCGGCTGAGTGATCCTGAGAACATTTTGTAGCTTCAATTTCTTTGGCCCCCAGTTTCTTCATCTGGTAAAAGAGGGAGTTGCATTAAATCAACTCACATGATGCTTCATTGCTCTGATATGCCTGAATATGTGTCTACATGACAAACATACGATCATGATATTTACACAAATCACACACACACGCAAAAGAAAGTGCAGCACTTTAAACAGACCTGATAACTCAATATTAGATCAACTTTCACGTTATGGAAAGGGTTCCTTCCAATATGATTCATTATGTCATTCCTTTACTTTGTTTAGTTTTGTTTTGATTGGCAGAGGTCACATCTGCTCACTGGGGAGAGGCAGAGAGACAGAGAGAGAAAGGAGAAAATACCCTCAATTGTGCATGGTCAGGCTGCATTCCTTCTCCATTTCTCCATTCAGTTAGGATTTGGGGCATGCATACACACGTGCCTAGTATAGTTTTTGAGCATCTAGGGCTAGAACTTGAACCACTGTTGTCCTTACGGGATACAGCTCCCATAACCATTAGACTATGGGACTGGCCCTATTATATGGTTCCTTTAAATCAGAAGTAGAAAATATATTACCCTAGAAAAACTTGTGCACTTAATTTTATCCAGCTAATGGGTTAAATATTTCACATGCTTGTAATTGCTAAATCACTACATGGCCTTAAAAAATTCAGTGGCATTACCTAAAAGGGAACAAGAAATTGCTGTTACTCCATTAAACTTCCTCTGCCTCATTCCTGTTTTATTCTTCTTCCCTTCTCTGTCTTTTTCTGTTGTGACCATTGTATTTACTTTAAGTGTAAATAACACATAATTATAATATCTTTTCAATTATGAAAGTAACATATGCTCATTGTGGGACATTTGGGAAAAAATGGGAAGTTAGCAAAAAGAAAGAAAAACACTCAAATTCCAACAAAGACAATTCCTGTTTAAATTTTGTATTTCTTTTCAGCATTTTTCTATGCATTTTTTTTTATGGATAGAATCACACCGTTGGTTTTGTGTGTGTGTGTTGCTTTTTGGATTTAAATCACAGCTTACGGATTTTTCTGTGTTATTAAAAACTCTTGGTAAACATAATTTTTAGGCTATTTAGCATCCTGTCATAAAGCTATAGCATAATTTACTTAACCACCTTCTTACTAGCGGCCATTTAATTAGTTTCAATTTTTCACTATTATAAATGATGTCGCAGTGAACACTTTGTTGTATAAAGCTTTTCTGTCTGTAGTTTGCATTAACTCCTTAGGATAGATTCCCAGAAATTGAATTACAGGGTCAAAGGTATGAACATTTTTAAGACTTTTGATCCATAATGCTAAATGGCTTTTTCAAAATGATTCATATTCGTTTACATTCCTTATTGCATTATGGGAGTGTGCTGTGATCCACAATGGCCTTGGTTGCTCCTTTCTAAAAACTAAATAAAAAAATCTGCATGGGACCAGCAGTTAGTGTAATGGCTATGTCGCTGGACTCCCATGTAGTCAACTGTGGTTTGAGTCCCAGACCTGGTGGCTTAAACTCACACCGGGCGCGTGTGCGTGCATGCCCAGGATCCCAAGAGGAGAAGGGATTGCGGCGTGGCCATCCCCCCTGGGGGGTGGTTTCTCGCTTTCTGTCTCTCTGTCTGTCTCTGTCTGGCTAGCACACGTGCCCTATAGCAAAAACCTCTCCAAAAAAAGAAAAAAAAATCTACATTATTTGGTAGGTAAAAATGATCTGCTGTGTTAATTTTCAGATCTATAGTTACAAGTGATATATCACAATTTTTCATGTTTGGTAATTGTTGATAGTGTTTCTTTGTGAATTTTCTGCTCATTTTTTATGGTATATTTAAAATATTTGTTACATTTATGGACATAATTTTGTGTCATCAGTTCATAAGTCAGATAAATGCGAATCCGCTTTTAAAAACGTAATGCAAAATATGATGTCATATTAAGTTGCTTTTTTGTCGTTCTTCAATAATTTTTTTTTTTCCTATAGGTCACTAGTTCCTTGAAATCATTGCAAAATATTGGGTTTTTGGGAAAGTTGTGAGACATTTTTGCATAGAAAAGCATAAAAAAAATATGTCATGACCTTTCTGACAACCCAATAGTAAGCGATCAACAAGTGCTTTTGAGTAGATGGCTTTCAAAATATCTGTGGAATAGACTTAGGAAATTGAATTTTATGTGTGGCTTTTCAGGTACATATCTATTGTTTTTTAAAAAGAATTATTACTATTATTATTATTATTGCTTTTTAATTTGCTATAGGGCAAACATGCTCACCAGAGAGAGACAGAGAGAAAGAAAAAGTGAGAAAGCAAGCCACCAGGTCCTGGACTTGAATCGCCATCAGTCACACGAGTCCAGTGCCTTACACATTATCCAACCTGCTGCCCCCTCCAAGCACATATCTATTAAATGTGTCTTTTCAGAGTTCCAAGTAGCTGATATAATGGGGTCTGTAATCTTGAGTTTTTAAAGTTTGACATTAGTTAATAATGATTAAACAAAGAATTTATGAATGGTTATCATCCAATATTTTGGTATTTTTCTTCTTACCTTTTTTCCCTATAATTTATTTGATTTGGAATCACATCTTTTTTATGTTGTTTTTTTCATTTGCTGTCATAAGCCAAGGATTTTTCCATGTTATTAATCAAACATGCTCACCAGAGAGAGACAGAGAGAAAGAAAAAGTGAGAAAGCAAGCCACCAGGTCCTGGACTTGAATCGCCATCAGTCACACGAGTCCAGTGCCTTACACATTATCCAACCTGCTGCCCCCTCCAAGCACATATCTATTAAATGTGTCTTTTCAGAGTTCCAAGTAGCTGATATAATGGGGTCTGTAATCTTGAGTTTTTAAAGTTTGACATTAGTTAATAATGATTAAACAAAGAATTTATGAATGGTTATCATCCAATATTTTGGTATTTTTCTTCTTACCTTTTTTCCCTATAATTTATTTGATTTGGAATCACATCTTTTTTATGTTGTTTTTTTCATTTGCTGTCAGAAGCCAAGGATTTTTCCATGTTATTAATTTTTTTGAAATACCATTTTTAATGGTTTCTACCATCTCCTCCTCTTTACCATCTGTCTTTTGCCTCGTTCTTCATCAGCACAGGAAACACAGGAATATGTGCTTCTCCTGTAGTTGACCATGTGATTAGAAATCAGTATGGGTACAGGCCCCATGGATATTTTATTGATAAAAGTGATGAAGTAGAATGTGTTTGATATTTTAAAATATGGCTATTTAGATGTAATTCAAAAGCTGTTCAAAATAATTTAATCAAATTTATTTGTACAAAACTACTTAGATAATGGGCCAAGTGTCAGTCATTGATCAAAGTTGATCAAGTCAATGTGAATATTGAACAAAGCTCAGAATCAGCTGAATGACTCTCAAGAGATGGAGGAAAGAGTTTTGTCAGGTCATAACTCAACTTTGACTCCAGGTTCTCATCTCTGACGACCACTACTCAGAACTCTGAATTCACTACTTCCATGGAAGAAAATACACTTTTAGGGAGTCAAGTGAATTAGTTTGGATCAATCTTTAGAATGCCTTCTGTAAAACTTAAGCTGTATTATATCATCCTGGTGGGTTAACTAGATACCTCTTCTCTCCCAAAGTCCTCAAGAGAACTGTATGATTTATGTGGTCCACAGTTGGTCCTTAGGACTCTTGCTTGAAGCATGAGCCTCACTGAATTATCATATATCATGAGGCTTTCAGAGTCCTTTGTATCAATTTATAGGGAGAAGTGTCTTAATCCAAAGTGGAAGTCCCTGCCTTGCTTCTACCACTTCTGGGGAACTAAAAGGAATAAGTAGGTATTGCAGATTAAAGAGAACAAGAGCTTCTAGATCTGGCTTGTATACCATTTAGTTCATGGTGTCTAGGAATCTTGGGCCTTCACTGACCCCCTGGATTACTTAAGGAATCTCACTTATTCCATTCCCTACATAGGGAGGCTAGCCTATGTAATATTTCACTGTGAGATTTTGAAATAGTTTTTACAAATAATATTCTTTATAAGGGGACTAAAACTAGAGAACCATGAGGACATTATATTGAATTTGACGTGTAAGCATAAAATACAAATTAGAACTGGGCCATTGGGAGGTGGAACTTTTGATTTCTTTCTTTCCCTCTGTCATTAGAGCCCTGAATAAAAGCCTTCTCTGAGAGTTAATTTAAGGATCTCACTTTGGTTCTTAAGGACAGTTGAGTTTAGCCTATGAAATTTCAATTCAATTCATTTTAACATTTTATGCGTGAGTCACTAAGATGATTTCTCTGGGTTTGAATCTAGCCTCAATCACTTCTTATGTGTGAGATCTTGGAGAAGAAAGGTTGCATGAGGATTGAATGACGTGCTGAGCATGGTGCCTGCCATGAAATATTTGCTAGTGAATGTTGTCATTAATTTTACCAAAGTGTATGCTTCTGAAAGACGAGACTTGTTTTCCACTTACATTCATGTCAGCTTAGAAGAATGTCTTCTACATAGCAGATAAACAAGTATTGAATTTGATTAGTTTCTTCAGGACTCTCTCTTGGGTCTGAGCACCTCTGGTTTCTGGTAGCTCTGGTGGTGGAAAGGTAGTGAGGAGGGTGATGGTGTTGGCAGCATGTGTCTTACATACAGAATTCACTTATTCTGAGTCTCATAGAGGATTCCATTTTGCAGTTGCCAGTCTAACACCTTTTACCAACACCATTGTAAATTTTACTTTAAGAAGCTTTGTAAATTGCAATTTTTTTTCCCTTTAAAAAGGTTGTGTGGCTGCATCTGTACAGTAGGTGAGAACATTTAAATTGAGAATTACTAAGGAGCCTGTCAGGTTCCATGAGCTTAAGAATAAAATTCCAAATTGGCAATGAAGTAGTGTGAACGCCATTGCAATTGTAGCGTACCTATTGAAAGGTACTAAATAATGTCTTGGAATGACCATTATAGGTTTAAATGTAATTCAGGAGACCCTGTAATTTTCTCAGGGCTTTGAAGCTTAGTGAAGTTACAAGTTGGTCAGGACCTTGAAGGGAGGAGGGTGAGAGTACTGATGCTGGGGGATGCAAGGAAGATGCTCTGCTTTCTTGAATAGGGATCACAGTCACGTTAAAAGAAAAATGCCAGAGTCTTGGCAGAAAACACAGATTTGCATATTATTCACATGTATTTGCATATTGAGTTCAAGAGGCTCTATCTTCAAGTATGTAAAATAAATAGTGTAATCTGCTGCAATTGTGTTCCAATCCAGTATCCAGGGCATTGCACAAATGAAATACATAACACATTTAAAAATCACATTCCAGAAGACGAAAGATAGCAATCAGCTGAAGGTGGCTGTGCGTCAGTACCACAGACAGGGAGCAGACATTGACTTGGCTAAGGTGTAAGTTAGGCAAAGCCACTGCGTCAAGTGTCCTCACTTGCAGAGAAGCCTGAATGAGTAGGTTCTGGACCCACTAGAGTATGCAGCTTCAGAATTCAAGGTACCCAGGGCGCTAGCTCTCTCCCAAAGTGGAAAGTCTTCATGGTGCCCAAATAACACTGCCTTCTCTTGATTCCCACCTGGGTTGAGTATGAGGACCAGAGTGAAGACTAGATAGCCATGGTCTATTGTATTTCATTGATTTCCATGATGGTCCTAGAGACCTAAATATCTAAGCTGATTTAGGACAGTGGTGAGATAAGGAAGGATGTAGGGGAAACATAACCCCTTGCTACCTGTAAGTTTTCACAAAGTACCATTCTCCTTAATAAATGTATATACTAAGAATAGTATTTTCTATGTCAACATTACTGTTTATTTGTTGTGTGTAGGAGATAGAAATATGGACAAGCAGAAAGAGAGGAAGAAAGTGAGAGAGAGAAAGAGGAGAGTATTTTTGATAGGGTCTCATCATTGTGATCCTCTGCCTCAGTCTCCTAGTTAGCTAGGATTACATGTGCCATCATGCCTGGCCTGTTCAGGTTGGTCCGTGATCTGAACCCAGGCCTGCCACAAGGCCTAGCCTCACACAGCAGGACCCTGTCTCTTGTGCCACCGTGGCTAGGCCATAAATGCTACCTCGTAACAACATTCCTGGCTTCCCCCTCCAACTTCTGAATAGACATTCCAGTGCTGCCACTGGGCATGTGGGGAGGTGGTAGAGCAAATCTTTAGCCAGTAGCAGTCATATTTCAAGCCAGTGTAGGCTCTTCAGTTCACAAATCCCCACTATGGCTTCTAGAAGCTATAGAATAGCCACTAGACAATTCAGAGTGCAGGATTACCTGATGTAGGTTGCTTTCTAGAAGTGACAGGTAAGTGAGCAAACTTCACAGGGCTAAAAGGAACAGACAGATGGGGCAAGAGAAGATTGCTAGAGTGGGTAGTGTTGCACTGATGTTCAGGAGTATTGAAATATCCAGGAAAGAAAGACAGACATTCTTCGTCTGTGAGAAAGCAATGTCCTTAGTATTTAAAGTCCAGAATTCATTCAGATTTGACTTTAAAGCGTCGTCAGATCTTAGCAGTAGCCACTGGGGAAAATAGGGCCGAAGATGGTGGGTGGAACAAGAGAAAGCAGGACTGACCCAGTAGTAGAAATAGCCTCAAAAGCAGATGGGATGGAGGATGTGCCAAATCATAGGGTCCAGATAGACAAAAGGAACTCAGTCTGGACCCAATGTATTTACCTAGGAGGAAGATACTGACAAGAACCAACCAGAAGGTCAGGGCTCTGGTTGGTGTGCTGTAGTTCAGGCCAAAACTCCAGCTATCTCCAGAGAGTGTAGAGAAATTAGGGAAGCAAAGTAGGCCAGCCACGTGGTCAGGATCAACCCAGCAGGGTTTGAAAGGAAGACTGCAGCATGGTGGGCAGCAGAGTCACAGTCTCAGTTCTTCTCAGCACAAGGAAGACATCATTGGGTTAGGAAGACCATTTCGGGTTCCACTATTTGGAGGGTCCCAGCATATTGCCTTCTCAGGCTTTGCTTAGAAAAAGATCAAGTCTTCTGATCTTCTGCAAAGCTGGAGAATGACTAATGGATGGTGAGCTTTGTTCCCTTGATTGCAATGGTTACTGGTGGATATTTCAGCTTCCTGGACTCATATCTATTGTGGAAAATGTACTTCTTTTTGTCATGGACAAAAGCCAGGTTTTGCCAGTTTTACTAGTACAAAAAAATCCATCCTTAGTGCCATTCCCTTAGAGCTAGGAGGTTGAGAACACAGCAGTGTGGGAAAAAAAAATGGGCTTGACATGGTCTTGGAAAGTAGAAATACTTTAACGTCACTCACATTCTGAATTCATATGGTAGCCTCTCTCTTTATTGTTAGATAAGTTTTAACCCCTTGCTCTTGGTTTGTCCATTTACAAAATGCATACCTTACAGGGGTTTTGTGAAAATTAATTAGGTAAAGGTTATGAAGTAGTTGGAAGATGAAGCACTAAATGTTATTAAGTTGGGTAATTATACTGTGCTTACCTAAAATCCCCTGAGTAGACTCATGGCAAAGCATTTTTGTGTCCTATCCCAAGCTTAGTAGGTAGATGGCAGAATTGTTTTCTGTGCCTACAATATGTTATGTATGTTAATGTTTGGGTTAAACACAACTGTTGCTTTGTCTCTCCCCTTATTTCTCTGTCTTTTCTCTCCAATGCCAATTTGGCTGCTTCATTGATTATTCTCCTAACTTGGAATTGGGACAAAGGGGTCACAGGTTTATAGAAGTGGAAGACAGTGGATCAGCCCTGGGGCTAACTCCATGGCTACTGAGACAGAGACATTGTCACCGTGCATTTGAGAACATGACAGTTCCCTGCACATTGCAGAGGGATGGTACCATATATATATATGTAGTAGCTGGCTACAAAACAAGCTTCAGGAGTAAATGCCTGAGAGCTGCTGGCCCCTAGGGGTGTTTGTTGGCCTTCTCTTCTTTTTGAAATTGCTCCAAAGAAATAAAATACATGAAATTTACCAATCCTCAGTCTTCATTACTCACTTTCCATAATTATTACTTGTCCTGGATGAGTGGGTAAGTGTAAGTAAGACTGAAAGAAATCCCCAAAGTGTTCTGAAAGCAGGTCACTTTGACTAAGAATTGACTCGTTCTTTTACGAGTGTGGATTTTTATTTATTTATTTTTCAACTTCCATTCATGCTCTTGTCAATCTTTTTATAAATGTTCAATTGAATTGTGTGTCTTATCCTCCTGCCTCTATACATTATTTTTATTTTTTTCTTTTTTAGTTGCAAGGACAGAGAAAACATTTTTTTATGAAGAGTTTCCTAAGCTTAATTACAAAAGTATTTAAAAACCATCAGTGGTAGTTTATTTTGTAAAAATTTGTTGGTTTGCAGGTATTTTTTTATAATGTCTGTACCTGCCTAGGCCAGCCCTTTATCCTAGTGGTTAAGAAGCTGGATCTCTCATGGAAGACTGCCGTTTGAATTCTGGCCCTGGTGGCTTGAAAAACATGCGAGGCCACTGTGCACGAATGCTCAAAATCCTGAAGGGATGGAGGAATAGAAGGGAGGGCATTGCGGCATGACCATGCCCCACTATGGGTGTGTGGAGAGGTCTTTCTCCCTCTTCCTCTCGATCTCTCTCTGTTGAGTGCATGTACCCTCTGGCTGTTGAATATGTACTTGTCTGTGTAAATACTACCTATCAATAGAGAGTTTTTAAAAAGTCATTTTGTAACAAATTTTTATATTTCCTATTTTATCTGAATTTTTGTTCCTTATGTACATTGAACGTTTTTTTCTGAAATATTTCAGCTTATTTTTTGTGGTTATTTTTCTAGCCTGAAATTGAACTTCTTTTCTTTTCTTTCTTTCTTGTTTTTTTTAGAGAATTACTTATATAATTTTATTTATTATTATTATTATTCAATTTAAACAGAGAGAGACAGAGAGAATCAGAGAGAGACAGAGAGAGAAAGGGAAAGTGAGAAAGCAAGCCATCAGGTCTGGGACCCAAACTGCGGTTGGCCATGTGAGAGTCCAGCACCCCAACCACTATGCCACCTGCCAGCCTCTAACTTGTTTTTCTATGCTGGCATTTGAAAGGATGTGCAGAGTAGTGATTAAGCAACGGATGCCAGAGGTAACTGCTTAGGTATGTATCCCAGTTCCTCCATTTAGTAGCTGTAAATCCTTGGGATAGGTACTTAACTTTTCTGTGCCTCAGTCTTTTTTTTTTTTTTCTTTTTGTGGAGAGGTTTTTTTGTTTTGTTTTGTTTTTTTTTTTGTTTGTTTTTGTCTATAGGGTGCATGCGCTGGCCAGAAAGACAGAGAGACAGAGAGACAGAGAGACAGAAAGTGAGAAATCACCCCCCTGGGGGGAGGTGGCCACGCCGCAATCCCTTCTACTCCATTCTCCTCTCGGGATCTTGGGCACACACGCATACGTGCCCGGCGTGAGTTTAAGCCACCAGGTCTGGGACTTAAACCGCAGTCGACTACATGGGAGTCCAGCGACATAGCCATTACGCCAGCTGCTTGTCCCAAGGTTTTTTTTTTTTTTTTTAATTTAATTTGATTTTAATTTCTTTTATACATTCAATCACATATGTCACTTAGCTTATAAAATGAATGTTCCAACATGAATACATTTCTCATCAGTCCAATTGCGGATACTATACACTTTATTATCAACAGATAATAACCCATTTCTTTGTCCCATAAATGTCTTGCCTCTATTTTTCTCCTGAATGTCTTTCTTCTCCCACCCTTTCCCCACATTGTATCTATTATCTATAACCATTTTCTATGTTTCTATATCCTCTAGTCATTCAGTTTCAGTCATAGAGTGCAGACAGTCAGTATATATTAAATGGGGACATACAATGTCTCTCCTTCATAGTTTGGCTGGCTTCACTCGCAGAAAATCTTCCACATTCATCCACTTTCTGTCAAAAGCCAGGGTCTTGCTTTTTATGGTTGAGTAGTATTTCATAGAGTATATGTGCCACACGTTTTCATTTTATTCCTCTGTTCTTGGACATTTGGGTTGGTTCCATGTCTTAGCAATTGTGAATAATGCCACAATAAACATAGGTGTGCAAGCACTTTTCCTACTGAGCATTCTTCTGTCCTTTGGGTAGATACCAAGGAGTGGGATTGCTGGATCATATAATAGTTCCATTTGTAGATTTTTGAGGAATCTCCATATTGTTCTCCACAGTGGTTGGACCAATTTACATTGCCATCAGCAGTGTAGGAGAGTTCCCCTTTCACCACATCCCTGCCAGCATTTATCTTTTTTTTTTTTTTTAATCTTAGTCATTCTGACTGGGTATAGGTGGTATTTCATTGTGGTTTTGGTCTGAATCTCCCTTATGATGAGGGATGTTGAGCATTTTTTCATATGCCACTTGGCTATTCCTATGTCTTCCTTAGAGAGTTGTTTGTTCAACTCATTCTCCCATCTTTTTTTTTTTTTTTTGAGAGGTTTTTTCGCTATAGGGCGCGTGCGCTCGCCAGACAGACAGAGAGAGACATAGAGACAGAAAGCGAGAAATCACCTCTCGGGGGTATGGTCATGCCGTAATCCCTTCTCCTCCATTCTCCTCTCGGGATCTTGGGCACACATGCACACGCACCCGGCGTGAGTTTTAAGCCACCGGGTCCGGGACGCGAACTGTGGTCGACTACGTGGGAGTACAGCGACATAGCCATTACTCTAACTGCTGGTTCCCTCCCATCTTTTAATTGGGTTGATTTTTGTTTTTTCCTGGGTAGGCCTCCTGAGTTCTCTGGGTATTCTGGTTATCAGTCTCTTATCTGAAGCATAGTTTACAAAATTATTTTTCATTTTGAGGGCTGTCAATTCACAGTAATTACTGTGTCTTTTGCCATCCAGAAACTTCTTAATCTGATGTAATCCCACTTATCTATTTTTGGGATTATTGACTGTGCTTTGGGGTTCTTATTTAAGAAGTCTTTGCCTACCTCATTGTCCCCGAGTTTCCCACCAGTAGTTTTATAGTTTGAGGTCTTAGGTTTAGCTCTTTGATCCACTTTGAGTTGATTTTTGTCAATGGTGAGAGGTAGGGGTTTAGATTCATCTTTCTGCAAGTGGATATCCAGTTTTTCCAGCACCATTTGCTAAAAAAGTTTTCCTTTTCCCACTGGATTGACTGGTACCCTTTGTCAAAAATTAGCTGGCTATATGTTTGGGAGTTGCTGTGCTTCAGTTTATTCTTCTGTTAGATGGTGCTGATAATTGCATCTGCCTCATGGAGTTGTGTGAAGAATGAGTGAGTTACTATGTGGAAAGCACTTGGAGCTCACAGATCATATGGCATGTACTGTGTCAATGTTTATGACTGAGGATTTATTCTGTGAACCTCTATTGCAGTAAAATCAGTCATACTTTATACCATTTGACTGAAAAACACCAGAGCCCCTGGAGCTGGTTTCAGTTAGGGATTTATTATAGAGGAAAGAGTATGGATCTTGAGAGGAACCTCAGGGGTGGGAGGTGAGTACTGGGTGGCCTGTAGGAACCAGACAGCTGTTCTCCTTGTCTCCTTCCCCCCACTGGCTGGGGAAGCTCTTGATACCTTGTCCTAGCCTTTTAGTCTATGTCCATCTCTGTTTCATTTTGCCACCTGGTCCTTCCTGTTTGCTCATTAGCACGTCTCTGCCCCAAATCAGTCATGCCAAATGATAGCCTCAGCTCACCAGTCCAGTCAGCCTTGCAAGTCCATCACGCACAGCTAACTTATGTAGCTTCTCTGCACTTGTATTCCAGTTCCTATAGAGCATGCTCAACGATCCAGCCCTAGTCCAAAGTCAGAGCAAGTGGGATGGTGTCAAGCTGTGGGAGAACAGGTGCTTTATAGGGCGCTTCTGCAGAGGAAACATCTCTATAAACTATATGAATCATAGCTTGTCAAAATCTTTTGATTGCAATATACAGATAGAGAGGTATTTAGCATTAGACCACACATACACCTGTAAATATAAAACTGAAAACAACCTTTACTCTTACAGCAATGACATGAACTGATCTATTCTACTCCATTCCACTAAAAATGCTAGTTGTCAAAGAAATGACAAATATTTGTGATGACAGATATGCTAATTACCCTGATATGATCATAGCACATTACATTCCTAGACCAAAAAAATCACACTGTACCCCGTAAGTATGTACAACTAGTATGTCAACAGTAATAGCGGATTTTGAAAAAGAAATGCTAAGGGAGAGCCCCCCGCATAATATTAATAAATTATTATTTAGGGAAAAAAAGTTAGTCATGACCATTGTGACCATTGTTTTAAAAAACACTGCTCTGAGACGTGTGTGTAGTGGTGGATCTAGGTGAGGACAGTGGCCTTTCTACACCCTTTTCATTAGGGCTTCTCTATCATTAGTGCACAATAGTGTCAGCTGGGTGAAAAATGCCGATTCCCAAATTTCATCTCCAGAGATTCCGAGTCAGCTGGTCTGCAGGCAGGTCTGGTTATTGGCAGGTGCTGCCAAGCACTCAGGCGTGGCTGCTGCAGGTTGCTTGCAGGTCTTATTCGAGAAACACTGCACTGGGTGTATATTCCCATCTATGCTTGATACCTTGCTCTTCTTTTCCCTTTATGTATGACGATACCGTCTTATGAGCAATGTTCTGGAAGTCAGTTTGAGACTCTTGTGTAAAACTCAAGATCAATTTTTGTTTGTTTGTTTTTATTTTTAAGAGGATTTTGTATTAGGGCACATGTGTTCACCTGAAAGAGAGACTAAGGTAGAGACTGTGAGAGGGGAAGGTGAGAAATCAACCCCTGGAGTGGATGACCATGCTAAAAGCCCTTTTCCTCCATTCTCCTCTTGGGACCTTGGGCACACACACACACACACACACACACACACAGGCACCAGGTCCAGCACTCAAGTCGTGGTCAGCCATGTGGGAGTACAATGTCATAACCCCTATGCCATCTGCTGGCCCCAAGAATGCCAATTTTTAAAGGAATGTTGGTAGATTCCTAAGTCAACATATAAAAGCCTGATTAAGCTTTTAGATCTTGCTGCTAGCACTCCTCAGACTGTTGCTTCACTCATGAGTGAAGTGGCCATCAGGTTATGGATTACAGGCAAGGGGTCACAAAGTAGCCGACCCTACAGGGGAAGAGCATTTATATGGAGGGCAAAGAGGACATGAAGGAAGAAAGAGTAAAAACTCTCACATTTTAGGGAGAACAGGTTAGCTTTGGGGGATTTCTAACCACTCCCAACTAGATAAGAAAATCCTCTGGGAATGTGACTTTACTTTCAGTTTAAAGATAGATTTCATTCATGTACCATCTTCATTTAATTTATCCTTAAGTCAGTTTTGGGGGGATCTTTAATGTAAAATGCATATTAGAGAAAAACTTCATGAATTTAAGAAACATGTTTGCACCAAAATAAAGTGAACTTTAATTCCATTTTTCCATGAACCCTTCACCGTCCCTTTGTGTTGTCTTTTATTGTCCACAGCACTTTCTATAATTTCATATATGTCTGACACCTGGACCTTGCTGCCAGCTATATAGAACTTAGTCCCTAAAATATCTCCAATCACTGAATTCTCCTGAACCAAGTTTTGGTGTAGAAAATAATTTTAATGCAAGTTTAGACTCCTACCTTATTTTTTAGTTTTTAAAAATTTCTTATTTTTTACATGTATTTTACTTGTGATCAATTCCAGATCTATTATCTTTTCTCTCACAGTTTCTTATGGCCTGATTATCTCCTTCATAATAGCTACAACTTTGTTGGGGAGCTTCTTACTTTCTTTTGTCATTCAGTCAATCGCATAAACTCTAATCAAAATAACCCACTATATATGCTATTGTAAATGCATTACTCCTTTCTTCTCAAGTCTCTATTAGCAGCTCATAAGGAATCTTGGAGCAAGCATGGAAAAAATATATTCAGTAAAAGAAACAGATAAAAAATAACCCTATGTATACACATTCATTCTAAAAATTTCGTAAAACTAGTACTAGAAGGAAGTATCCTTATCTGACAAAGGACAATGCTGAGAGACTGAATGCTCTACCCCTAAGCTTAGGATCACAGCAAAAATATTTCCTGTTACTGCTTGTTTAAAAAGTTATATTGGAGGTTCTAGCCCATGTTGGAAGACTGAAAAAAAAAATAGGGGGGGGGGAGCTCTTTATTCACAGGCAACATGGTTGGTTACATAGAAAATGACCAACAAAATATGAAAAAAGTTACTAAAATGAGGAAGTTAGTTTAGTAAAGTCACAAGAAGTAAGATCAGTATACAAAAAATTAATTTTATTTACATATACTATTAATGAACAATTATAAATTTAAAAAAATAGATTTATAATAACATTAAAACATGATATTCTTAGGGATAAATTCTATAATTTTGGGGATGGCTTCAAAAGAAAATTTTTATGTCCTTAGGTTAGGCAAAGATTTCCTAGATACAGGAAGAATATGAGCCATAAAAGAAAATAATGTTAAGTTGGACTTTATAAAAAGTAAAAATAAGACTCCATTCTTTGAAAAGCACTGTAAAGAAAATAATATAATAAGCAACAGAGTGGTAGAAACTATTTGCAAAAATATCTATCTTATGTAAATGACTATGTCTAGAATATGTAAAGAACTCTTACAACTCAATCGTAAGATAAAACAACCAATAAAAAATGGGCAGAATACATGAACACTTTACCAAAGTAGAGATGCCAATGATAAATAAGATCTTAAAAATTGATTCTCAGCATCATTCCTTGGATGGAAATTAAAATCGAAACCACAGTGGGTACCACCAAATTCCCAGTAGGATGGATACTTTTTTTTTTGGTGGTGGTGTTAAGAAAGAATGAAGAAAGGTAAACAGGTAGGAGGAAGGAAGAAAGAAAACTTATGAGACTTTGGTAGGAATTGGTAAGAATATTACAAAGAATGTGGAAGAACTGCTAGTAGGAATGCAAAAATGATGTAGCCACTTTGGAAAAATTCAGCTACTTCCTATAAAGAAATACTCTAATGAATAACACAACAATCCCACCCCCATCTGCCTACATAAGATACATGAGAACATAGATCCCACTATTGGTATTTTATGTTATAACAGCTTTATTCATTGTCATCAAAAGTAGTAACATCTCAAATATCCATCAACAGTGAATTGATAAACACATGTGGTAGGTACATCCACAAAAAGGAATGCTATTCAGTAGTAAGGATGAAGTTCTGATGCATTCAACAATATCAAGGAATATCAAAAGCCATTATGTCAAACGAAGGAAGACAGACATAAAAGGCTGTATACAGTATTATTCTATTTACAAGGCATTCTGGAAAAGGTAAAATTTAGGGATAGAAATCACACTCGTGGTCTCCAGGGGCAGGAGAGTGGTAAGAGATTGATTACAAAGGAGCATAAGGAACTTTTGGGGTGATAGGAATATCCTGTATCTGTCATATGGTGGTGGTTACATATTGAATATTTTTTTGTCTAAAATTATTGAACTATAAACCCAAAAGGGTGAATTTTAATATATGCAAATTATACCTCAATAAACTGGACCTAAAAAAAAATTTTGTTATTAGTTAAAATTTACATATTGATATATGTATGAATGAATAATTTATCAGTTCAACTTAGTAATAACGAACCTCCACATTTGCATAGTGCTTTTCAACTTACAAGCTACTTTCATCCCTGTTTTCTCATACGAGTCTCACAACTCTTTTTTTTTTTTTGGAGAGATTTTCACTGTAGGGCGCGTGCGCTCGCCAGACAGACAGAGAGAGACATAGAGACAGAAAGCGAGAAATCACCCCCCAGGGGGGATGGTCATGCCGCAATCCCTTCTCCTCCATTCTCCTCTCGGGATCTTGGGCACGCACGCACATGCGCCCAGCGTGAGTTTTAAGCCACCGGGTCCGGGACACGAACCGTGGTCGACTACGTGGGAGTCCAGCGACATAGCCATTACGCTAACTGCTGGTTCCCACGAGTCTCACAACTCTATGAGACAGGCATTATCACTCACATTTTAAAGATGAACCACTTTCGGGGACTGGCAAGTGGTGTGGTGATTAAAGGAGCTGGATTCCCACATGACCGACTGTGGTTCAAGTCCTGGACCTGGCAGCTTGCTTTCTCACTTTTCATTTCTCCCTGTCTCTGTCACTGTCTGATCAAATTAAAAATAATAATAACAAATGAAATTAAATAAGTAAATAATTCTTTAAAAAAAAAAAAAACATGAGCCACTTCTCAGGTTCAGAAAAGCTAAGTGATGTACTACTTAAGGTCACATAGTAAATCTTTTTCAAATTCAGGGTTTTTCCACTATTTCTCAATGCCTCTTTAAAAAATAGATTCCATTTGCCAATTTTGAAAAAAGAAATCTTTTTTCCTTATGAATTGCTTGGCTGCTCTTTCTTCCCCTTGATTAGCTGGAAATTCTGCTTTGGTGTCTTACGTTTGTCCAGACCAATTCCAGAGCTTCTTTGTGCTCTACTCAGTCCTTTGCCAGAGCCCCTTTATTTCCTCCGAGGTACAGATCTGGCAAATCTCTCCTGATAAGCTCAGAATTGTCTACCTCTGGAGGAGCTGCTAGGGCATGCCCTGTGTCTCCTTGTTCTCAGCAAACGTGACACATGCTATAGTGTGTGTCATATGTAACTAGTTAATCTGTATGATCTTTCTTCATCCGTCTCTTGGAGATTCGTGTAAGAGAGAGCCATTTTCACTCTGTGACGAGGAGACAGATGGCAGTATGGAGAGACGGTACAAGAATGAACAAGTACATGGGATGGTAAAAGAGTGAGTGAATTTCAAGGCACGGATGATTAATTAGCTGCAGAGGGAAAGGCTTAGTAGCCTCTTTCGCTGAACTCTGCGGAGCTCAGATGACTCGGTTATGTTTCTATCAAGCTACATCACTGCACCTCTTTGTAGATTCTAAAGGGAAGAGGAGAATGGGCGAGGCGACGTCAGGTTTTAGAGAGGGGAAAATGTCGTTTGGCAAGCAGGGAAAGAAAATGATTCTGATGGGGATATTTTTTTGACGTGGTGTGAGAGAAGGAGCCAGAGGAAAGATCACTGTAGGAAAACCCCTTTTTAGAATATTACATCAGGTGAGAAAGAAAGACTTGGGTTCTAGAGTAGAGAAAGTAGCAGAGTTTGAAGTAGGCAAAAGAAAATGACAAGGGCGCAGGAAGAATTGGTGACAATGCTTCAGACATGTTAACCTTGAAGGGAGCCAGGCAACTGGTCAGATGCTTGGAAGTGCAAAACTAGGTCTTTCTTTACTCTTAAGGATGAGTAAGATGTGCGTCATTAGCTCAGTTGGGGGAGGGGAGGAGTGGGGATAATTATTGTATCCTGAGTTGGCAGGAAGCCCCTTGGAGAGGCTGGATGTAGGGAGAAAGAGGGTCTCAGAGAAGATAAGACTGCCAAGGAAGAGATGCCCAGAGACATCCAGGTGCCAACAGACGGAGCAAATGCAGAGGTCCGGTGCCACAAGAAATGGTAAAATGGGGAAGAATCTGTTGCCGCATCTTGTCAAGCACAGCCAGGGAAAATTAGAACAGCAGGCAAGAAAGAGACAACTGGAATTGCTCACGAACAGATTGTTAGTGACTTGTGTCAAGGTGTTTTTAGGTAAAATGGAATGGATGAAAGTACAAAGATCCTCAAACTGCGGAAGAGGAAATTTTAAGAAATAGACAAGACACATTTAAGGTGCATGGTGAGAAATAGAACAAAGGGGATGGAGTTGGAGAGGCGAAATGAATAAAAGTAAGAGCCTTTCTTTTTTGTACACACACATGCATGCACACAACCTTATCTTTCACAGCTAGAGTGAGGCGGGAGAGAATTGGAAAACTGGAAAAAGGCTGCCTAAGGC
>NW_006203583.1:419071-478407 GCF_000334495.1 Tupaia belangeri chinensis
AAAGAGTGTCAGGCCCTGAAACAACGTTTGCATGAGCAAAGGAAAGCAATCAACAGCCAGGAAAAAACCAAAGGAGTAGACTTAGGAGAGTGGTGAGAGAAGAGAAGAACATCTCCAAATACAAGGACAGTTTCAGGCAGTAGCCCCGGGTCATCGTGTTTAGGTTCATGTTTCCACAGGGACTTGTTCCTGTTGAGAAGAAAACTGTTTCCATGAATGTTATTTCAATCAAAAACACTTCAGCGAATGTTATTTCATAAGTACTTCGGTTTCTTAATCATTAGAAAATTGGGGTCTTAACTTCTCAACAGTGGCAGCTTATTTGCCATTATTGGGAGGCAGGGAAGGAATTTCTACGCTGCAATATGCCAGCCTCGTTGATTTCCCAAGCAGCTCTCCCAGGCTGCTGTGGTTTCATTCACCTTGGAAGTGGAGAATAAACGGGGTTTAGTGATGAGAGATCTGTTCCTTCCCTCCCATTCTACCGTTTCTTGTCCTGTCTCTAGTATTAAGTCTAAGCGCCTTAGCAGAGCACCCAAATTCCTCCGCATACCTTTTCGGCTTTATCTCTTGATGACTCCATAAACTCTCTGCTTCTCCCTGACATGTGTTGTGTCTCACTGCCTTTCTGACTTAGTGCAGCCTCACATTTGTGCCTCTGCTCAAGCTGGTTTCCTTACCTTAGATACCCTCAGAGCTTTTTAGTCCAGCTCAAAACTGCTTCCCCATGAAGCTGTCCGCAGACCCAAGCCTGAGCAGTCTGTATACTCTGAGATCATCTCTCTGCCATCCTGGCAGTCCGGTTCTGGGGAGCGTGTGAGCTACCTCCTGTGCAGGGGGTGTTGGTGTTGGTGGGCATAGGCTGAGTCTTGTCTCTGACACAGTAGAGGTCTTCAAAAAGTGCATGGAGAATAAATTGTGTATGATGAAAATACTGTGCATGGATTTCTTTTTTTTTTTTTTTGCTGCAAAGTAAACTCCTATATGAATTCTACTTTTTCATACACTTTTTGAAATCCCTTCATCTTCCCAGTGATTGGCAAGATGGGCACACAGTAAACACAATAAGGATTTGTTGATTCACTGGATTTTTGAGGACAAAGGGATAGAGGATGATGTGGGAGGTTGTAACTCAGTTTTCTGTTTTCAAAATATAATTTGAAAAGTAAGTTGCAGATGCCCTGAGTGTACACTCTAGACCTGATTTGGGAGATTTCTGCTCGTGCATTCTGGCACGGCCTGTGGCTGGATCTGGGAGTCAGGGAAGAACGTCCCTTGGCTCTAGCAGGGCCTGAAGAAGGAGGTGCAGGCTGTACCAGCCTATCCCTTTTCTGCCATTTCTATGGTGACAGTGGACATGGTGATTCAGGGTCGATGTCCGTGTTGTTCTAACAGTGTGAAAATGCTGGATTCAGAGAGAGCAGCTGCTTGCTTTTTAAAAACCACATAAAATGAGAAGGGCAACCAAGTTATAGGCATATTATTGGGCTGTTGGAAAAGTCATGACACATTTTTGAACAGAAAAATAATACATCATGACTTTTCCAACAACCCAATGTGATTCCTATTATAGGAAGGGATCACAGATATTTTCTCCTTTTTTCCCACTAATACTAATTTCTTTCCATACATTAATAAAAAATACAAAGTCAGCTGTCCTGTATTTCCTTGAAATATCACTTTTTCATTTGCTTGTATTGCTTTCTTTCTTTCTTTATACTTTGGTTTATAATTTGTATAGTTAGTGAACATTGCTTCTAAACTCAATTTTCTCCCCCTGGGGCAGATTCCAACCAAACACAAAAAAAGAATAAAAGGAAGTTACGGCTTCAGGGCTTCATTAACCAGTTTGTTTCTTTGCAATGTCCAGTCTCCCCCCCAACCCCCCAACCCCCCAGAGGCCATGTGCACTCTCTAAAGAGAGACAGAGAGAGTGAGCGGGAGACAGTGCTCTCCAATGGTGCATGGTGATAATGCAATCTCTTCCCCTCCATTTCTCCATCTTATTAGAATTTCGAGCATCCTTGTACATGAGCCCAGCATGCCTCTTAAGCTTAAAAACACAGGGCCAGGATTTGAACCACGCAGTCAGCCATGTGGGAACTGGCTCTCTTAACCATTAGGCTGTGGGGCCAGTACAACGTAAAGTTCCTTTAATGATCACATTTTCCTCAGTGCACATGCTCTGCCTTTTTTTGAATTTGATTTTGTCATTATTGTTCTAATAGTTGGTGTATTCTCTGACTGTTAACACTTTTCTATTTCTTATTTTCAAAACTGCTGGCTCCTAAAGGGTACACTTTTGAAATATTATTCAGATGTTTATTCATTCTTTGCAGAGGCCAGACACTTGAGGTATTGTTGTTTATAATGATGCTGACCAGGACCTGAGGATGAGTAGGGAGTGTTATCAGAGGCTGTATACTACTCAACGGCCAGGGCAGTGCTGGTGGGATTCTGGTCTTTCTTCTGCCACTTCAAACCAAAGAGACACTTGTATGCATTATTGTGGAACACAGGAGGAAACTGTGTAATTTTAGGGATCAGAGAGCACACTAAATTCTTTCATTTGAAGAGAGGCGAAGAAAAGGGCTATTTACCCAGGTATGGACAGTGCACAGAAACCGTCAGAGTGGAGCAGTGTCCTAGAGTTAGAAGCAGTGTGATGTAGTTATCCTACCTGGAGTCCTGAAGCAAGCAAGTAGGAGCGATTTCTTGAATCTAGAAAGGACCTGGGCAGAGAGGTAGATGGCAAAGGTTACTTAATAGAAGTGATGGCCTTCTGTCAAGCGATACAGCCAGCCCAGGAGAACCACAGAGTGGGAAGCCAGGGGAGTCAATAGCCCAGTCTTGGCCACAACTCCTCTCATCTCTTGCTTGTACTCTCTATTGGCCAAACCCACATGGAAGCCAAGGAGACTAGAAGGCTTACTAAGATACTGCAAACAGGTCCACATCCCAGGGCTTGGAGCATATATATATATAGATAGATAGATAGATAGATAGCTAGATAGCTAGCTAGCTAGCTAGATAGATAGATATGTGTGTGTGTGTGTGTGTGTGTGTGTGTGTGTGTGTGTGTGTATGTATCTTTTTCCAAGAGAGATATTTGCTATAGGACACATGTGCTTGCCGGAGAAACACAGAGAAAGACAGAGACAGAAAGCAAGAAATCATCTTCAGGGGCATGGCCATGCTGCAATTCCTTCTCCTCCGTTCTCCTCTTGGGATTTTGGGCACACATACACATGCACCCAGAGTGAGCTTTTTTAAGCCTCTGGGTTCAGGACTCAAACCACGGTGGACTACGTGGGAGACCATTATGTCACCTGCGGGTCCTCAGCAGAGAGATCTTGAGTAGTGAATGGAAGGCAGAAATTCACAGAATTTTAAAGCTAGAAGAGACTTTGAAAACTGATCTATCATTCTTTTTTTCTTTAAAGAGGTTTTTCACTATAGGGCGTGTGTGCTCGCCAGACAGACAGAGAGAGACAGAGAGACAGAAAGCGAGAAATCACTCCCCAGAGGGGATGGCCAGGCCACAATCCTTTCTCCTCCATTCTCCTCTCAGGATCTTGGGCATGCACTCACATACGCCTGGCGTGGGTTTTAAGCCACCGTGTCCGGGATGCAAACCGCGGTCGACTACGTGGGAGTCCAGCGACATAGCCATTACGCTAACTGCTGGTTCCCTATCATTCTTATTTCACAGATAAGGAAATAGTGACAACAGATTTAAGAGTGGCAGAATTGTAACGAGCCCTAAAATGTCCTGATCCTAAGTTCTGTGTGTCTTCTACACTGTTCTGCTCAGACAGCAGTTTGGTAGGAAGGAGGGAGAGAAGAGGAAGAGCAAGTAAAACTAGGAATTTAAGTTTCAAATCATGATTCATGCTCTGAATCGGTACCCGATTGCACATGTGAGATCAGAGGGATTTAATGAGCTGGGAATCAGCTACGATCGGTTGTGTGATTAACAAATGTGTGTGTTGGTGGCAATCATAATGATGGCATTTTATTTTAGGGAATGTGTGATTGTACCTACAGTGGGTCTGATAACCAGCCAGCTCAGATGGTGCAGCTTTTGTTCCATATTGATTCTGGCCCGGCTGCAGTGCTCTCTTTGTGGTTATAGTCAGAGGCTTGTTTTCAACCTGAGCTCTGAAGCGAAGGCTGAGTCATATTCGTGCCCCATGTTCCATCAGCAGAACCATCTTAGAGCTCAAAGACCAAGGGAAAGAAGGCTAACTGATGCACACATACACCATTCATACCGGCGTTGGCTTACGCATGCATGTACACACGCACATAGACACCTAGACACAGGCAATAGCAGGCAATTACCAGCTATCAGCACTGACCTAGGAATGATTCCTACACAACATCCAGAAGTGGGAAATGGCATTGGCATTTGTGATGCTTCCCTGTATGTCATCACCTTCGAAGAATAAAGGGCTTAGAAAAGAGCCTCCATTTATGTATTGGTGGAGTTGGAGTGGAAACTCATTATTGGTATTGGTCATTTATTGATGCCTTCAACGAGTGATTATTGAGCACCTATTGTATGTCAGGTACTTTGTTGAGTTCTAGAGTCAGGTAAGGAAGACAGACGGTCTCTGTCTCTCTTCATTAGGGCTTGCAAGAAAGGCCAATTTACTAGCAAAGGTAGTGAGTTGGGGCCTGCCTTCCCGGTTTCCCTAGACCCCTTTCCCATGGTATTAGTGATTCCAAATATAACAGATGGCTCTTTCGATAAAGTTGAGGCTCTCATACTACTTTGTAAAATTTGGTGACATTTTGGGACCAGCAGTTGGCGTAATGGCTATGTCGATGGACTCCCATGTAGTCGACCACGGTTCGAGTCCCGGACCCAGTGGCTTAAACTCACGCCGGGCGCATGTGCGTGTGTGCCCAAGATCCCAAGAGGAGAATGGAGGAGAAGGGACTGCAGCATGGCCATCCCCCCTAGGGGGTGACTTCTCGCTTTCTGTCTCTCTATCTCTGTCTGGCTGGTTGGTGAGTGCACGTGCCCTATAGCAAAAATCTCTCTCTCAAAAAAATATTTGGTGATATTTTGTGGCCCATCTGAGGAGGATGGGACTAGGTGTTAGTTAGGTGGCCCTGGGATTTGAAATTTAGATTAAATATTGTTTATATTTGATATCAGGTTATTACTTACAGACTTTTTAGGACAACCTATTTCTGAGGTCAGTAGACATCATGCTCCAGCTAGCGAGGGAGGTGAGAGGGAAGGACTCTGTCTCCCTTCTAAGTAATTTGAGTCAAAGAAAGCTGCTTATCTGCCTCTGAACAGAGCATACTCACAGTCAATGAATAAATATCAGGTACCTGCTATTTGCTAGATGCTTTTAAGTAAATTGTTTAATATTCACAACAACTCTGCGAGGTGAGGATAATAATCCCCATTTTATAAGGAGGGAGATGAGGTCTAGGCAATTTAAGTTACTCTCTCCCTCTCCCCAAGATAAGTAAGTGTCAAAGCCGAGTTTTCATTCTAGTTCTTTTAACTTCAAGAGCTTGCTTTCCTCACTGTATCAGAGGCCCTTCTAAATAATATTTTGTGATTTTTATAATTTCAATCACCCGCTTTCATTCCTCATCTGTTAGTAGTTAGCTTGTTACTCTCCTGGCTCCCAGGTGGGAGTGAGTAGCTTCCTATGGCATATTGGGAATAGTCTCTTACAGCTCTTTTCACGGGACTCTAATTTCCTGTTAATTTGTCTGTCTTGGCTGCTGAATGAAAGGCCCCTTGTCAGTTGGATTCTACCCAGTGTCATATCCTAGCTCGTAGCTCATAGACAATGTTCAGCAATCATTTATCAGATGAGTGAGTCTTCATAATAATTTCGTAAAGGCAGTTATTGCACAGTTTTACAGATAAGGGAGCTAAGGGTCAGCGAGGTCAAGATACATACAGCAAGTTGGAAGTTAAAAGGCACATGTCCATTAAGGCTAAGACTTTGCTATCTCCACCGCAACCTAACACAATGGTTATTGTTGTTTGGAACTGGCGTTTGTGGAAGAAGCCTTTTTGAGGGTTGCAGTGGCTTGGAATGTGCCCAATGTATCCAGATGATTCGTGTGTGTGAGAGTCGGGTGGGGGGCATGGGAATAGCCTTTTTCAACACTTACGTTTTAAATCTATTTTAGCACAGGCTGTTTGTAACTCAGAACTCCATATTTTCTCGGTAGGTGCTTATTGGGTTTGGTTGTCTAGCTCTCATCCCTTGTTTTTTTTTTTCCTTCTGAAGTCTTCCTTTGACTTTCATCCCATTTGAGATTTTTCCTACTTCCCTGCTCCTGTTCTTCTTTTTTTATCACCCCACCTACTTTGAATACCCATCCCCCCCTTAATAGTCAGTGACAAGTCAATAATTTTTATTAACACTTGAAAATGCTATTTTGCTGTTAAACCAATACACACAATTGCCCTAATCTGCCGCCAAATGGTAATAATCAGAATCAGGTTTCAAAAGGTTTGGATTTCAGCAGTGCTGCCCACACTGTCCTCGGAGGCATATAAATTAATTATAATTAAGAACTGTGTGCAGATGTTAGAAGAGAAACTTTGAACAATTTTGGTGTCTGCTCTTGCAGAATATTAAAGGGAAAAAAACTGTAAAAGGTTGCTAGATAATCATCTACGTTTGTATTACAAATTTCCATTAAAGTGCACACATGTAAAGTGATTTATAATCCTTTATTAGTTAGTAGTACAACCCTTGTATCAAGAACTTGGGTGACAGTAGAAGTAATACTTCTCCTTTGTGCATGCAGCAGGAAAGAACAGTTTAGATAGACAAGCCTACTGGAAATATTGTAGAATAAGGAAGGAACTCAGGTGGTAGGTCTGGCTGGACAGAGAAAGAACAGGAAGGCTTTTATTCATTAGATGTCTTTGGAAAGACTTAGCAGAAATATCTCAGCCAAAGAATTTAATACTGCCTTTACGCTTGGCAGTGATGAGACCATCTTTCCTAGGGTCTAAGGGAGCTGGTGGTCTTAGAAAGAGCACCCTTACCTGCAGAATGTAGGAAGATTGGATGGTTCACCTTCTGGGTCAAGAATTTGGGCAGCTTTTGTCTGTATCTTCCCCTCTCTTTATCTGTCCTACACTTCTATGACTTTGTTGTGTTATTTGAAATGGACTTGGTGTTGGCTTCTGTTTTAGTCCATTCTGTTGCTAATAACAGAAAATACCCGAAACTGGGTAATTTGTAAGATAGAGGTTTGATCAGTTCATGGAGGGCCAAGTTCAGGGACCATATCTGGTAAGAGTCTTCTTGCTGATGGATCTCATGGTAAGACAGAGCAGAAAAGCAACATGAGTGTCTGTGTCCATGTGTCTCTTTCTCATACCCTGTCCTTATAAACTCACCAGGACTCAATCATGAGGACCCCACCTTGATGCCTAATCACTTCCCACCTCTCCAATCCATATTTACATTCAGTTTCCTTTTAATGCCTTCACAATACAAAGATACTTCAAAAAGTTTATGGAAAAGTGGAATTAAAGTACAAATTTATTTTGGTGCAAAATATTTCAAATCCATGCATATTTTATTTACAGTGTGCATTTTCCAAGAACTTTTTGAAGATTCTGCATACAACCAAGTTCCAACACATTAGCTTTTTGGGACACATTCAAACCTCAGTAGCTTCCCACAGGTGTGCATAGGTAAGTACATACTTCATTAGGACCAAGGAGCCCCGTTTATTTCTATTTAGGTCACTAAATTAAAAATGAATTTGGCATCTTCATAGCATGTCCAGTTCAACATTTCTTTTTCCACCGGTTCCATAGGGGCAATCTTAGCACTTCCCATACTCCCCAGACTATCTGAATTTCTTATTGTTTTCCTTTCTGAAGAAATAACAAGACAAAGGACCTAAAAAGCTCTGAAATAGTTATGGATGATGGTAGCAGTGTGAGAAGGTAGAGAATATCAGAATTCAGAGAGAAGTGTTAGGTTCTAAGTCCACTGAAATCAAAGGTGGGTGTCTTTTCTGTATCATTTATACAGATTTAGATAATTTTTAGTACGGTTAAAAAAAAAAAACCAAAAACAAAAAATATAACAACAAAAAAACACCTTAAATACATTTAAAGCACTGAAATTAAGTTTCCAAATGTTCTGAATATCTATGTATATACAGATGCCATTGTATTTCATTTATAGAAATACATATTGGTTCATAATGTCTTTAGATGGTGGATGTTTGATATTTGCAATCTCTTTTTCCTGCTCCAGATAGTCGGTGAACATACTTATTGTCTAATTTAAGCATTCTGACTCAAGAGCACCTGTTTGATTAGACATTTACCCTACTCTCATAAATTTGAATTTAGAAAGTGTAACTTAAAACCCAAAATTGACTTGGAACTTAAAAAAAAAAAGTTAATTAACAAATTATTTTGGATCTGTTCTGCAGATTTTTAATCACACTTCTCAGCTCACAGCACACCGTCATTATTGGTTCAGATAAGGACATCATGTTCAGTTTTTGATGTACATTCATAATTCCACATAATTTTAGAATAATTTTATAAAATTCCTTTAAAATCCCATAGTTATTTTGATAGGAATTGCCTTGGAATTATAGATTAATTAAGGAGAAAATAGAGCTCCTTACAATATTATGCTGTCGCATGCATGAACAAGGTATATGGTTATATTGTTTGGATCTTCTTCCTATTTTTTAATAGAATTTTCAGATTTTCTCTGGAGAAACCTTCCTTTGTCCTTAATATAAGGTCATCGTGAATGTGATGATGTATTTGTCTATGCAAAAATGCATCATGACTTTCCCGATGACCCAGTATTTTACTTATTTTTACTATTATGAACCCTTGCATTTCCTGATCAGTTAAAATGATGGATCTAAGTGGATCATTTATCTAGCAGCCTTGTTGTACTCCTATTAATTTGAATAATTTAAAAATTCCGTTTAGTTTTCTATGTAGATAACAATATGGTCTTCACATAATGCCATTTTTTTCTTTCCTTCCTATCCTTAAAACTTTTGTTTTCTTGACTTATTTATTTATTAGAATTTCTAGTAGCGCTAAGAGCATTAAGTATACTTTTTCCTCAATGTCAAATGGCATAGGATCAAAAGTTTTTGGTGTGTACCCTTACGAGGTAAAGACTGATGGTCCCTTTCATTTCTAGCGCCAAAAAGTTTTTTGTTATTGGTTTAAACACATTTTAGTATTTCTATCATAAATTAGTTCTTTAATGTGGTGAATTTTTGATATATATTTTGAAATTAAGTCATCCTCACATTTTTGTTCTACACCACACTTGATCATGATGATTATTGTCATTTTTAAAAATATATTATGTCTTGGGAACCAACAGTTAGCGTAATGGCTATGTCGCTGGACTCCCACGTAATCGACTGCGGTTCACGTCCCGGACCCGGTGGCTTAAAACTCACACTGGGCGCGTGTGAGTGCATACCCAAGATCCTGAGAGGAGAATGGAGGAGAAGGGACTGTGACATGACCATCCCCCCTGGAGGGGGATTATATATATATAATGTCTGGCATTTTTGTTCTACACCACACTTGATCATGATGATTATTGTTATTTTAAAAATATATTATGTGTTTTGATTAGTTAATATTTCGTTTATGATTTTTTTTAGCTTTATGTTTCTAAGTTAAGAAGATCAGTAATAATCTTTTCTTGTACTATGCTTATCTAGATTTAGATTCAAGCTTTTCTTCTCTTTCTGTTTTGTTAAACTCTTTTGAGCAAGGCTTATTTCTTCCTTAAAAGTTTGGTTTACTTAATCTATAAAACTATCTACACCTGTTTTAATTCCTTTGATTTTGCATAGGGTGGGTAAAGTGGTGGAGTGGTTGGTTGGGAAGGGTGGCAGTAAGTGGAGTGGCGGTTTCAGTGTACTAGGATTAGGAAATTTGATAGTCATTGTCCTTTTTTTTTTTTTTCTGGCTTTAGCCATAGGGTAAAAGACAGTGAGATTAGAAAGTGAGAAATCACTGCCCGGATAGGGATGGCCATGCATCACACCCTTCTCTTCCATTCTCTTTTTGGGATTTTGGGCATGCACACACACATACCCCACAATTTTCAAGCTGCCCGGTCAGGACTCTCATTGCTGTCAGCCACACGGGAGTCTAGCACCTTAACCACCACACCCCATGCTGACCCCAACCATTTTACTCTAATGTTATATTTGAATTTTCTGCCTTCTTTTGAGTCGCCTTCCCTATTTGCTATTTTTATTAGCTATTTTATCTTAATTTAAAAGCAACTAGTTTTCATAATGTTCTTTTATTATTTAAAAATGTTGGGGCCAGAAGATGGTGTGATGGTTAAGGCCCTGGGCTTCCACATGACTGTGGTTAGAGTATTGGACCTCACAGCTTGAAAATCACTCCAGGCATGTGCATGGGCATGCCCCAAATCCTGAGAGATGACTAACGAGGAGGGATTGCAGTGTGGCCATCCCCCTGGGGGGGGGTGATTTCTCACTTTCCCTCTCTCTTTCTTTCCGTTTCTCTCCAGTGAGTGCACACACCCCGTGGCAAAAACCTTAACATTTTTTCTATTATATATGTTATTTTCTCTTTAATTATACAGTTTATTTGCTTTTGTCTGTGTATTCATTAATTGGTCTTGTTAGAATTTTATCTTTGCCTTTTAAAAAGATCAGTTTTGTTTTTTTCTTTTCTTTGTCTTGCATTTATTCATAGTTTAATTATTTCTTTCCTTCTGAGGATTGACTCTGTTGCATGTTCAACTCAATTAGTGAAAATTTAGTTATAGTTAATAACATTTTGTGTCCTTGTTGTCTTATAAATGTATTTAAAAGTGTAATTTTCTATCTCAATTACTTTACTTGCACTCTAGAAATTTGGACACTTAGTGTTTTTGTTGTTAAGTTTTTAGATATGTGTTTTTTTAAGCTATCCTTTAAAAAATTGATTTAGAATTTAATCACATTATAGAAAAATAACAATTGTTTCATATTAGTTCTTTAGAATTATTGATGCATTGTTATAGATTTAATTTTTTCATATGCTTAAAAAGAACATGTATTCTATCTTATATGTATTTCTAGATATCAGAACTAGCTCAAGCTTATGCCTCATGAATTGTTTTATTTATTTATTGGTTTGCTTGTTTATTTCTATTATGTTAGTTAATAAGATCTTTTGTCTGTTGAATTTATTTCTCTTTTTTTCTGTGAGAATTTTAGGTGTTATCTTAGACATATCAATACTATATTTTTAAGTTCATGTATATTCTTGATTGTTGTGTTTTCTCAGTGGTAGTATATAACGTCTCTCATTATCCCGTTTAATGTTTCCATCTTTTAATTTTATTTTGTCCCAATATTGAAATTGTGATAACTATTTCCCCATTGACCTCTAAGAAGTTATATTCATTTAGACTTCACTCGACTTTGTGAGACTCCTTGTTTCTCTACACTCTCGAATGTGACAAATTTGAAGGCCTGTGGATCTCAGCTTTCTGTCTTTATGGGTAGCTTGCGAAACTGGGCCTGATACATGATCTGGCACTGTTAATCCTAGTTTTACTCACTTCAAATCATATTCCAATCACAGTCACCTTAATTGGGTCACTCTAAACAGTGTCCTGACTGCATTAAAGGACAGTGCTTAAAAAACATGACTTAATTATCTGTTAAATCACCTTTTATTCTCCCTCTTTGGGTTGTCCTGCTTCTCACAGAGATGTGCCTTTTCTTAGATCTGTCATGAGCAAAGTGTATACCGTGTCCTGCTGTAGTTACCTTGCCCAGTAATAGGCATGAAGAGGGGCTGCTGCAGCCTTCTGGTTATAGATCTAGAGACCATTCACCCAAAACATCAAGGAGGCCGAAGGCCAAGTATGTGCTCAGCTGACCCTTTCTCCTGCTGCTTTGTTGCTGGGTCTGTGTGTGTACCCTGGTGCCTGAATTCATAGCATGATGTGGGTGTGCTGAGATCCACTGTTCCCCAACACTGGCCCTGTCCTGAATGCCTCTTGAATTCTGCTACATGACTAGAAAACTGTCAGTGGAGTCTGCTGCTACCCTGAGGCCACTATGTGACATCTTTTCGGGAAGTTATATCACTCAGGGAACCAATCTCTCTTGCCCCCATGAGGTTCCTCTTAGCATTCATCTCAGCCTCTGACTGTCTTTCTCTCACCCCTACCTCCCACACACTCACTCTGTGCTTTCATAAATAGCTAGGCTTCTTGGACAGCTTCTACAGAAGCTTAAATGTAACATCCTTTGCATCTGTAGAGTATTTTATAGTCTTCAAAGCACTTCCATATACATATTATCACTTTGATCCTCACAGAAACCTTTCAGGTATGTAGGTTAGAGGTATTATCCTGATTTCCGCAATGACAAAGTCAAGACCGTGATGAGGTGACTTGCCCATCCCCAGGCACTTTGTTAATGTGGAATGGTATTAAAACCTTGGTTGATTTGGGTTGGTGACTTCCTTCATTTATCCATGCATTCTTTGTCCATTGTATTACACCCAAAGGACCCAGAACAAGGGCTGTAGAGCCAGAAAAACTCGAGTTTGAAAATCAGTACCATCCCTCACCAGCTCTGAGATCTTGGTTGCGTGCATAACCTCTCAAAATATTATTTTCTCACTTACAATACAAGAAAAAAAAAACCAGGACTTTTAATGATTTTACAAGGATTTCATAAGGCTTGTAAAATACCTGATAATGGGGCTAACAGGTGGTATGGTGCCTAAGGTGCCAGACTCCCACAAAGCCAACTGCAGTTTGAGTCCCAGACCTGGTGGCTTGAAAATCACATATTGTGTGTGTGTGTGTGCCCCAAATCCCAGGTGGAGAATGGAGGGATGTGATTTCTCACTTTCCCTCTCACCATCTTTGTCTTTCTCTGGCAAGTGCATAGACCCTATAGCAAAAACTTAAAAAAAAAAAAAGTGCAAACCAAACCTGGCAGTAATAGCGTTTGTTGCACAGTAAGTTAAACGATCATAGGTAAAAAGTGGTCAAAACCCAGCAATCTTATGTGGTTCAGCCTAATGGTAGAAATTCAGTATTGGCTACCATTTATTAGGTTTCTTCCCTATTGTATATGAGGTACTGTTAGATCTCAAGAACATAAATAGAAATGAGACAAGATAGTTATTTATTAATTTAAATTTCTTTTCTTGCCAAAGGGCATGTGCACTCGCCAGAGAGAGGAGAGAGAGGGAGAGAGAAAGAATGAACATTCACCAGGGAGGCATAGTTAGGTTGCAACCCTTTTCTTCCATTCCTCCTTCCTGCCAGGAGTTTGGGCACACATCCCCATGCGCCCAGCATTTTATTAAGCCTCTAAGACCAGGATACAAACCAGGTAGGATGCAGCTCCCTTAACTATTACACCACCGAGCCAGCCCAAGACAAGCTTCTTATCTGTCTGCATCTTCTGCCGGGAGGGTAGAGCCTGTGTCTGTTGCATTCTCAGCCTCCAAAGCAATATCTGCTAGGTAGTAGGTGTTTAGTAAGTGCTTACTGAACCAGAAAGGTCCCTGATGACAGGAAGATTGTCAGCTAGTTAAAAAAGGCATACACATAATCATATAATAATCTAGTTAGATAGACACATACTGGGTATAGTAAGAGCCTAAGGGAAGCAATGCTCCATTCTCCTGGGGAGGGGTGAAGCGTAGAGGAGAGGAGGGGATTCAAGCTCATAGAGCAGGCGTGTCAAGACTAACTGTGGTGTGTCTGAGGAAGGCAGCAAAACTACTTTGCTTATCTTAGGCTACATGCTTTCTCCCAACTAACCCCCTCTTAATGTTCAACATTGAGTTTGTATTCAAAGCAGCCTCTTTGTTTGTCTCACAGTCCCTCTGTTACCGGTATCTCTCATAATGTATTGCTTCGTAAAGTGCTTTGCTCTATCTGGAACATAAAAGAGATGCTCGGTAAAACCAGATTCGATTCTTTGAGTGTCACCACTAGCCATTGCATAACAAAGTATAATATATTGTGTGAGAAGAAATAGAGGAACGAATAGAAGAGATATTTTAAAGAGAGCAAATAAAACATCAAAGTGGGAGAGTTTAGAGTGCATTAAAGTTAATAAGCTGTCATGGCAGAATGGACCACTTTTAAATGTGAAGGAATTTAATTTAGTGACTTATAACTGTAGGATTAGAATCCTGTTGGAATGAAGTTAGCCTCTAGTTTTGCCAAATTTCTAAATCTTTCGGTTGTCCTTGAAAACCAGTGCTTAGAATTGAACAGATTTTTTTTTAATTTTATTTTTATTTGTCCACAGCTTTTTGAGGTACTAAACCCATCTGTCTTCCTCTGAATATTCAGTGCTGCTCAACTGTCTATATGGTATTGCCTCTCTTTAAGCTCTGGGAGGAGTTCAGATCTTGGGTTGCCTGTTAGATTGGGTACAGCCCATCAGCATGGGTTTCCAGGGTTTGTGTAGTCATTCCCTGTTTCCACTGAGACCAGACAGCTGTCAGGAGTAAACTGCTCAGGCATGAACCACTGAGCTACTCGTCTTCTTCTCAAGAGAGAGACAAGGCAATCGATATAGGTCTCCTTTTTGGCAGTATTGAAGGATGACTACAACAGCCAGAGTTCCAGAATATTTTCTGCCAAGATCTGGATTGGATTTTGTGCTTCCTCAGCCACAAAATGTCCCCAGAATCTCACTCCCAAATCATTAATGCCCTTTGCAGTCAGTCTCTCGAACCTGAACACTTCCTTGACCTGTCCTGATTCAACACTTTCATTATTATTTTTTTCTTTTTGCTAGCTAAATTCTCAGTGTTTAGGTCCCTAATATCTAACCTTTTTTTCAAATAGGCAGGAGACCATGGTTCAAGTGCTGACCCAGTGCCTTGAGAATCATACCAGGCATGTGTACAAGCATATCCAAAATCCCGAGAGAATGGAGGAGAAGGGATTGCGACATGGCCATTCCCCCTGGGGGTGATTTCTCACTTTCCTTCTCCCTGTCTCTCTGTCTCCCTCTGGCAAGCATACATGCCCTATGGCAAAAACCTAAAAAAAAAAAATAAAAAGGAAGTGCTGCCTTTGTATTGGTTGTTCTTGTGACTTAATAATAAGAGCCTGATACTAAAAAGGTTACCAAAGAATTTTCTGGCTGTCACGCTCTTCGAGGCAAACATGAGGAAAAGACGGCAAGAATGGGGCTTATGTATCTGTAGCTCCCTGTATCCAGCTTATCCAGGCCATGCTTTGTTGCTGGCCTCTGTTAAGACCATTGTGCTGCTCGCTTTGCCTAGTCCCTGCTGTCCCCTTGGCCAAAAGCAGCTCAAGGATGGGTTGTAACAGAGTGCCAGGGGTAAGGCAGCAGCAGCAAGATCCCCTACTTCTGAAGACTCCTGCTTGTGAGCTACCTGGTTCCTCTTTTCCTTGTTTGCCTCTGTTTGTTAGCTGCGTGGTCATAGCAATAGCCATCTTTTATTGTCTTGCTAAAGGGTTTTTTATTTATTTTTATTTATTTATTTTTTTAGGTTTTAGGGGGCTTGTACTCGCTGGAGATAGTCAAAGAGAGAAAGGGAAAGTAAGAAATCACTCCCCTGGGGGTGGGAGGTGATGGCCACATCACAATCCCTTCTCCTCCATTCTCCTTCTGGGATTTTGGGCCTACACACAAATGCCTGGTGTGATTTTCAAGCTACCAGGTCTGGGATTTTGTGCCTGGCATGGTTTTTTAAGCCACTGGGCTCAAATTGTGGTTGGCCATGTGACAGTCCAGTGTCCCAACCACCACACCACCTGCTGGCCCTGCTAAAGGATTTTTGAAGTTTTTGAAAGTTTCTTTTTCTTTCATTCTGCTGAGCAAACATTAAAGAAAGTGACTAGGCTAGAAGATAGAAGTGGGCCTGATAACCAGTGAGAGGAGATGTGGGCCTTGACTTGCAGTATCCAGCCTCTTCAAAGACTGGTTATCTGTAGCATGGGTCATATTTTAACCATTCTCCCTCTTTGTGTCCTCAGGGTGTCGCCGAGTTGAAGATGAAGCCCAGAACAGAGTGCTGTTCTCCCAAATTCTGGTTGGTGTTGGCTGTCCTGGCCGTGTCAGGCAGCAGAGCTCGTTCTCAGAAGAGCCCCCCCAGCATCGGCATCGCCGTCATCCTCGTGGGCACTTCAGACGAGGTGGCCATCAAGGATGCCCACGAGAAAGATGACTTCCACCATCTCTCTGTGATTCCCCGTGTGGAGCTGGTAGCCATGAATGAGACCGACCCAAAGAGCATTATCACCCGCATCTGTGATCTCATGTCTGACCGGAAGATCCAAGGGGTGGTGTTCGCTGATGACACAGACCAGGAAGCCATTGCCCAAATTCTCGATTTCATTTCAGCCCAGACTCTCACCCCTATCCTGGGCATCCACGGGGGCTCCTCCATGATCATGGCAGATAAGGTAAAAGGGGGTTGCATTGAGAAGAACCTGGCGGGTGGGGGTTGTATTGAGGACTGAAAAATGCATTCGTTATAATGCGAAACATGCTTAATATGGATGGAAGGGAATCAGAGTGCACTGAGTGAGTGAATAGGAATTAGTCTAATCTTTGGAAATGAGCCCACAGGGGATATGCTATACTCAGGGAGCTCCAATAGTTTTGAACAGGTTTAAGTGTTTGTTTGTCAATGGACTCACTGAAATGCCTAAGAGATGTTGAAGCTTGTGTTTCTGCAATACCTTTTCTTCAAATAGGTGTGTGAATAGCTCCTTCCCAACTTTAAAATGAGGCGTACTCTATATTTCTCTCAGTAATATACCTTTTCCCCAAAAACTGGTTTCAAGAATATGAAAGGAAAAGTCCCTCGAGACAGGTAATTTCTCTTCTTGAAGAAAAAAACGTCATAGAGAAGTAATTCCTGCTAAGGTATCCACACATCACACACTGTGCTCTACACATTCAAATAAGTTTTAATCTGTGGAACCAGTAGCAGCTGAGTTTTCCCCATGCTTAGATTTGAAGGCAGTAGTTTCTACTTGGGTTGCACATTAGAATCACTTGAAAAGCTTTCAGAATTATCGGTGCCTGGGTCCCAGTCCCAGAGATCCTCATTATTGGCCTGGACTTTACGATTCTCAACAGCTCCCCTGGTGATCCCAGTGTGCAGTTTAGGTTTAAACCTACTATTTTAAAGCCTCCCGTAGATCCTCGCCTCTCCTGTGTTGATCTTAGAGTCATTGGCATATAACAGACTATGATGGCACACTGGTGCTTGTTCTCTAACGGCGGACAAATGTGTTTTTGGTTATGTTTGTTTTTACATTTTCCAGTCACTTTGCCTTGCTCTATAGATTAATGTTCGTTGCTTAAATATAGCACTTCTCACGTATGTGTTGTCCTTTGAGGTCATTTGTATCTTAGGATGATTCATTTCACCACAAGTGCAACATTTATCATTTTTCATCACTTTGAATTTTTAAAATAGTCTATACTGTCACAATGCTCTCTTACACGTCTCATAATCGCTTTCAAAATTGCCTTTAGTTTTGTACTTAAAAGATGTGTTGTGGGGTTAATGATGTCAGTAAACACTTCAAAACCTAACACAGACACAACAAGCATGCTACTCGGCCAGTGGAGAACCACTACCGAACAGCAGCTCCGCAGAGATGAAAATAATCTTGCATGACCACTATCGCCATCTATCGGCAGCAGGCAGAGATGACTACCTTCTGTTTCTAAGCTTTTTATTTAGCCTAGTGATCAAGTACAAGGTATTAAAGGGTGAAACTTCCAGTATCATATGAGATATCACTCTCATTGTTAGAAAACAAATGCTGGTACAAATAGCCCATTCTAAGGGAAGTGGGATAAACTTAAGTAAAGTGAGAAAATGTAGATCAGTTGTCTCACTGAGTTTTTTGCATTAAGTAGATTTTTTTCTTTTTTCTTTTCTTTTTTTTTTTTTTTAAAGAAATCGGTGTCCTTGGGACCAGCAATTGGCGTAATGACTATGTCGTTGGACTCCCATGTAGTTGACAGCGGTTCGAGTCCCGGACCCGGTGGCTTAAACTTACGCTGGGCATGTGTGCTTGCGTGCCCAAGATCCTGAGAGGAGAATGGAGGAGAAGAGATTGTGGCATGAACATCTTTCCTGGGGGTGATTTCTCTCTCTCTCTCTGTCTCTCTTTGTCTGGCGAGTGCACTTGCCCTATACCAAAAACCTCTCAAAAAAAAAACAAAAGAAATAAATTGGTGTCCTTAGCAAATTCAGTTTTATTTTAGCAGTGGTATTTTGAGGGCACAATATTGCATTGAAATAATTCTGAAAGACACAAGAGCCATATTTGAAAATCATAAATAAGTACATAAGTGCAGTCATCCCAGGATATCTGCGGGAGATAGGTTTCAGGACTTCATACACACCCACACCCACCCACACAAACATCCCTGGGAGAAACCAAAATCCATGGATACCCTTATAGAAAATGCTGTAGCATTTGCACATAACCTCTGCATGTTGTCCCATATACCTTTTTAGAAGTCCATTTTATTTCTTTCATGAGTGAGAACATATTTGTTCACATGTGGAGTACACACATGTGTGCAGGAAAGGAAGGCAGAGAGAGGCCTTGACAGGGTCTTATCATGCTGCGATCCCCTTGCCCTATCTCCCTAGCCAATCAAGATCTTGGATGCATGTACTGGGCATGTTTCAGGCCCACCTGGGATCTGGACCTATGTGCTGCTCGGCACTGCAAATTAGCACGTTACTGCCTGTGCCGCCCAAGTTGGGCCTTGTCCCACCTTCCTGAAATCATCTCTAGATTACATACGATACCGAATACAATGTAAATGTCATAAATGGCTATATTGTGTGGTTTAAGGAATAATGATGAGAAAAATACATCTGTGCATGTTACATGTTCAGTACAGACACAGCCATCAAAGGCCTTACTATAATACACAGTACACTTCAGCAAGAAAATACCACTTTTTTTTTTTTTTTTTAAACTTAAGTAAAGTGAGAAAATGTAGATCAGTTGTCTCACTGAGTTTTTTGCATTAAGTAGATTTTTTTCTTTTTTCTTTTCTTTTTTTTTTTTTTTTTAAAGAAATCGGTGTCCTTGGGACCAGCAATTGGCGTAATGACTATGTCGTTGGACTCCCATGTAGTTGACAGCGGTTCGAGTCCCGGACCCGGTGGCTTAAACTTACGCTGGGCATGTGTGCTTGCGTGCCCAAGATCCTGAGAGGAGAATGGAGGAGAAGAGATTGTGGCATGAACATCTTTCCTGGGGGTGATTTCTCTCTCTCTCTCTGTCTCTCTTTGTCTGGCGAGTGCGCTTGCCCTATACCAAAAACCTCTCAAAAAAAAAACAAAAGAAATAAATTGGTGTCCTTAGCAAATTCAGTTTTATTTTAGCAGTGGTATTTTGAGGGCACAATATTGCATTGAAATAATTCTGAAAGACACAAGAGCCATATTTGAAAATCATAAATAAGTACATAAGTGCAGTCATCCCAGGATATCTGCGGGAGATAGGTTTCAGGACTTCATACACACCCACACCCACCCACACAAACATCCCTGGGAGAAACCAAAATCCATGGATACCCTTATAGAAAATGCTGTAGCATTTGCACATAACCTCTGCATGTTGTCCCATATACCTTTTTAGAAGTCCATTTTATTTCTTTCATGAGTGAGAACATATTTGTTCACATGTGGAGTACACACATGTGTGCAGGAAAGGAAGGCAGAGAGAGGCCTTGACAGGGTCTTATCATGCTGCGATCCCCTTGCCCTATCTCCCTAGCCAATCAAGATCTTGGATGCATGTACTGGGCATGTTTCAGGCCCACCTGGGATCTGGACCTATGTGCTGCTCGGCACTGCAAATTAGCACGTTACTGCCTGTGCCGCCCAAGTTGGGCCTTGTCCCACCTTCCTGAAATCATCTCTAGATTACATACGATACCGAATACAATGTAAATGTCATAAATGGCTATATTGTGTGGTTTAAGGAATAATGATGAGAAAAATACATCTGTGCATGTTACATGTTCAGTACAGACACAGCCATCAAAGGCCTTACTATAATACACAGTACACTTCAGCAAGAAAATACCACTTTTTTTTTTTTTTTTGGAGAGGTTTTTGCTATAGGGCACATGCGCTCACCAGACAGACAGACAGAGACAGAGAGATAGCAAGAAATCAACCCCCAGGGAGGATGGTCACACTGCAATCCCTTCTCCTCCATTCTCTCAGGATCTTGGGCACGCACGCACACGCGCGCAGCTTGAGTTTAAGCCACCGGGTCCAGGACGCGAAACGCGGTCGACTACATGGGAGTCCAGCGACATAGCCATTACACTAACTGCTAGTCCCAAGAAAATACCACTTTTGACCTGCAGTTGGTGAACTCTGCATAGATGGACCTCTTAGATATGGAGAGCACAACTGGTAAAAATGATTTGTGGTTTTTTTGTTTTGCACATGTGGGCTTTTGTGCAACTTATGTTATTTCCTCCAGTAGAAAAAGTTATGTGTGAACAGGTTGGTTGCTTCTCTCTGTACCTCTTACAAATCCACTATATCAGCATAAAAATATGGGGTAAGCTGCAGACCTTGTGGAGAGAATGGGCTTTTTGGTTCACTGCTATATCCTAGATGCTTTGAGAATGTTAACCATCTGCTAGGCACTTGGTGTTTTGCTTGCATTGCCTTATTTAATACTCTTAACTCTCTGGTGAGCTATGTAATGTTGTTCAACCTCTACCTTACAAATGGGGAAACTGAGACGCAATGAAGTTAAATAACATATGCAGAGTGACATAAGTAGTAAGTGGAGGCCTGGAGTTTAGCGGTGACTGCTTGTTCCAAAGGCCACATACTTGCTAGTCTCTCAGAACTGACAAACTAGTTAAAGAGTCATATACCTTCCTACTTTTTACGTTTCCCTCTGTTAGGTTGCATTGTGGGAGAGGCCATTTGACCCTTTATAATGAAGCAACACTGGAATCTAATTACAGAGGGCTATGTAATATGTCATTTCATAGCTATGACAGGCCATGAAATGGTGTATGCCCGGATGAAGTATAATTCCATAGAGGGCCCACCAGCTACTGCCTTCTAAAAGTCTGAGGGAGAATTGAAGCCATCAGGTGGATTCTTCCAGATCACTGAAATGAGAACCTCTCTGATCACTTTCCCTTTACCCCTCCTCCCATTGCTACCCAAACCAAAAAGCCCATCTCTACCTCACGCCAATAAAAAAGGAGGTAGGCAGTAATGTACACAATATTATAAAATAGCATTGATCATCTAACTGACTTTTACTGGAAGAGTAAAAAGTAAGCAGCAAGAGGAAAGAGAAGGAGGAAGAGAAGGGAGGAGGTCCTAGGAAGAGCAGCACTGGAGGCCTGATCAGAAGGGAATAGAGGCCTGAATGGAGGCTGCAGAGGTGGATGTGGCAGGAACCACAGGGACTGAGGGGACAGCGGTGTCACTGTTCCTTGGAACTGAGCAGAGGAATGTTCACAGGCTTAAAGGATTTGCATGAAGGCAAATAAAAAGAGTCCCCCAGCTCACAGAGAAATAAGCCTTTGGCTAGTTTGTCCAAAATAAAACATCTCAAAATCTAAGGCCAGTTTTTTTTTTTTTTAATAGAAGTTTATTTTTAAGTACCTTGGCCATATTTTACAAACCTAGGGTGAGGACACAGTTTGACAATGGTGAATCAACTATGTGGTAATAAGACAAAACATGTGGAAGCGGAGCTAAAGCAAAACCAAAACAAAACACCGAAAAATTAAGACGTGTAGCACGGCTACATTTTAAGACTTCCCATCTAGGGAGTGGATTAACTAGGTTGTCCATTTTGCTTACCTCTTCTAAGAGGTCAGTAACTCCCCCCTCACCCCTCATTTTAACTTAGTATATTGTTGTTTGTTTAGAATAAACCCATTTTTAGGTGCTTTTGTGGAAAACTGCATTGCGGGGTTCAAGTCCCTGTATTTTTCTTTTTTTAGACAGAGTCTTGCTATGTCACGATTCTTTTGTCACAGCCTCCCAAGTAGCTGAGACCATAGGTGTGCACCACCGTGTTTAGCTTTTGGGAAGCTGGGATTCAAACTACAGTTGACCATGTGGGAGTCCAGTACCTTAACCACCAGGCCACCTGCTGGCCCCTGGACCAGGAATTTTTGGTGTAGGAAAGACATCGCTGTCATAAAGATTCTTTTAGAAAAATTTGTTCCTTTTTTGTGAGAGAGTGGCACCCCCAACAAGGTCTTCATGCTGCAGTCCACCCCCAACATCAGCCAGCCCCAGAACATGGGTGCATCCATGCCCAGGGCACTCAGGGAGGTCTCCATGCAAACCCAGAACCTTCCCATGTGGGCCAGCCTCTCAGAGCATTGAATTATGACCATAGCACTGTCCAGCTCCAGATTTTTAATGAAAGCAGAGATACAGTTCAGCACTTCAGTGTCTGATCAAATAGCATTTGTTCAATTTTGGTGCATGTTAGTAAGAGCTTTAATTACTGCTCTGCTTTCTCACTTTATACTCTGAGAAAACGCACTTTATACTACGGCAGAGAGACACATGGAAGGTAGCAGAGAAGAGGTGTTAAAAGCTCAGACTGTAGAGTCAGAGTGGCTTTCCGCCATCACTGCCAAGATGTGGGACTCTGGACTAGTCACCCCCCTCTTCCTCTTCCCTTGGTTTCTTCGCCTGTATAATTGGGATAGCAGCATGCCCACGACAGCATTGTTAAGGACTAAATGGTCTTATCCATAGCAAGTGCTTCACTTACACAGTGTCTAGCACAGTACTCGGCAGACTAAGAAGGAGGTCGTATGGAGCAGTTTGGACAAAAGGAGGTTTCATGAGATGGGAGATGATGGGAATTGAAACATATCACTGACAATTGGAGAGAAACTGAATTAGAGACCCACCAAGAAGGGAGCTCAGGTGAAAATCTGGTGAAGGGCTTGATGTGGGGTGGGAGTCTTGGTCGTGCCCTACCTGGGAAGCTGAGGCTCATTAGTGGTGTGGAAGCCAAGAAGGACATGTTCAGTTAAAGAAAGGCTGTAACTGGGAAAGGACAGCTAGGCACTTGTAACAGAAAACTGTTTAGAATAGTAACAGAGAATGTTTAAAAATGGATGAGGTGCTTCTTGGCAGTTCCCCACCTGAGTATAAAGAGCCTATTTTATTTTGCCTTGTTATAATTGCTTTTATTCTCCCTGAGATCCTGGATTTAAGATGCCCATCTGAATCCAAATAATGAACTACAGCTAGATGTCTTTCCATTTCTTTCTAGGAGGTTTCTCTACTGATTGGCTGAAATCTTTCTTGGAGTTTCAGATTTTAACTCAGAGAGGTTAAGTAACTAATCCAGGATATCACAGCTCACAATTAGCAACGGGACTGGGATTCAAATTCCAGTAATCCTATTTTGAAGGCCTTTCTTGAAGACCGCAGTTCCTATTATATGATTACTGAACAGTGACTGGAACATAAGACTAAGAACGACAAGTTCTGAGAGTGAGTCTCTGTTCTTAAGTGCTTTGGAAATTTCAGCAAACAACTCATTTAAGCCACATGATACTCATTTTAAGCTTATCAAATACAAATTTGGTTTTTTGCCCTACCCACTTACAACATGTTGAAGATAAAATGTGTGAAAAATTTTGGGACAGTACTGTGCAAACAGACACTTTAGGTGTACAAAATAAGGAGTGGTGATAGGGAATGACAGAGGCAGTGACAACCATTCTGCCACTGGTGTGAGGACCAATGAAAATGGCTTGGGCAGGAGGTATGAAGAAAATCACAAGGTGGAAGTTACAACAGGGCCAGTCAAGAAGATACAAAATCTAGTCTTTTTTTATTTTTTATTTTAGTTTTTTTGAGAGATTTTAGCTATAGGGCACATGCACTCGCCAGAAAGACAGAGAGAGAGAGATAGAAAGCGAGAAATCACCCCCCTCAGGAGGGATGGCCATGCTGCAATCCCTTCTCCTTCATACTCCTCTCTGGATCTTGGGCTCACATGCATGCACATACACTTGGTGTGAGTATAAGCCACTGGGCCCAGGACTTGAACCACAGTGGACTACCTGGAAGTCCAGCGACATAGCCATTACACCAACTGCTGGTCCCCAAAATCTAATACTTAATGCTACAAGAATGGGAGAGAAAAGAATGCTGAATAAAGGGTCAGTCAGGGTTTGGAAACAGATGGGTTGATCAGAGTAAAGTGCATGAGCTAAAACATGCATCATGCTTGTGTCTTACTTCTCATTAAAAGATATGCAGAAATAGTCTTTTTTTTGGAGACGTTTTTGCTATAGGGTGCGTGTGCTCGCCAGAAAGACAGAGAGAGAGACAGATAGACAGAAAGCGAGAAATCACCCCCAGGGGGGATGGCCACACCACAATCCCTTCTCCTCCATTCTCCTCTTGGGATCTTGGGCATGCACAGCATGAGTTTAAGGCACTGGGTCTGGGACTCGAACTGTGGTTGACTACATGGGAGTCCAGCGACATAGCCATTATGCTAACTGTTGGTCCCTCCAGAAATAGTCTTTAATATAGAGTCTGTCCACTATGATTCTTTCCTTTCTAATATGCTTGGTTGGGAATTGATGTGTTGAAAAGCAGTTCCATTCTTTGTGCAGAGAGCCACATTTTGGAATTTAAGTGGTGCTAGGAAGATGGCCTCTACTCTTCTTGGGCCCATGTTCTCTCTTTTTTCCCCTCATTCCGTATGGTCATGCTCCTGCAGAGCAGCAGTGCTGGCAGCAGTTGGTGACACGGTGAATGGACTCTTGCTGTCCACTTGCTCATCCAACATGGTCTTGTAACCAAGATGGCTGCATGTTACTCAAATCTGACCGTACGCTTCTTCCCAAAGTTTTGGTGTCATTTTATTTGTTACTGTGTTTTTAGATATCTGCAATATGGTATTCCCAAGGAAAGAACACGTTCGGAGTAAACTGTGATATTGTAGCATTTCTTGGATGAAGAGAGCTAAGAGATAAAGGTTGAAAGAGTGAGAAGGGAAAAAGCTAACACAGTATGCCAACATTGTGCCAGGTGTGGTGTTAATGAGTACGTTAATGCTTGTGCAGTCGTGTGAGGGACGTGATAGGACTTCTTTGTCACTGGGGAAGCCAGATCAGAGAGAGTTTATGCATGTTGGCCAACGTCTTAGCCAGAATGATAGTGGGACTGGAATCTGAATGCAGATATGTATGCTTGACTTTATAGCTTTTGCCCAGTCCACATACAGAGAACAAAACAAGACAAAACCCAAGAAAGCAGGATAGAATTCCCTGTGTGGAGTTCAGTTTTTCCTCGGCAGTTTTCCTATTTCCTTCAACTATGTTTTGGGAAAGGGTGGGTATGCAGCTTTCTCTGCCACACTGAAAACTTCACAATGATGCAGCCCTCAAATCTGTCTGGATTTCAGGTCTTCCCACATGCTTCTGTAGAATGTGCTTCTTGTGGTCTTCATGTGCTCTCTTTAACATCAGAGTTAGGATTTGGCCACTTGAAGTTCTGGTACAGTTTCTTTTTTCTTTTTTAATCATCAGAGGGTGCATGTGCTCTCTAGAGAGAGAGAGACAAAGAAGGAGAGTGCCCCCTCCCTCCACCCCCTGGAGCATTGTTACACTGCAACCACTTCTCTAGTCCCCTTTTCAGTTGGGATCTTGGGCACACATGCCTTTGTGCCTAGCGAATTTTTCAAGCCTCCACGGATGGGATTGGAGTCATGGTTGTCTATGTGGTATCCCGCTCCACCAACCACTAGATTGTGGGACTGGCCCTCCAGGTTCAATTTTAATCCTTGTAAAAATTGAAGGCCCAGAAATTGCTTAGGCATTCACAGAAATAAAGCTGCTTGGTGCTAGAAAGTAACACCTGATCCATCACTTCTTGTGTGTCTTCCAGGAAAGTGATGGTGTGTGTATGAGAAGGCGGTGGCACCACAAGGAGAGAATGCAGGCCAAGGAGCCAATAGGCTGAGCTCTCCCCATTCTCAGCCCTGTGATCCTGGCTGTGCTCCTCAAACTCTCTGTGCCTCAAAATATACATCTGTAAAATCGGGACAGAAATGTAGTTCCTAGTAGGTAGCACTTATGAAGCAATGTATCCCCCAGTACTTGATCCTCGGTATTTATCATCTTAGATTTTCATCTACCATACCTTCCCTAAATTGTTTGAGGAAACTGGATTCTAATTTTTCCCATGAATTGAAAGAGAGGTGATATCCTTCACTTTCGGCCTGATGGAGAGGCAGTGGCTCAGGGAGTTCAGTCTAGGTAAGGATGCGATTGCTGAACTTGCAAGATTTTCAGAGCAAAAGACATACAATGAACTGATACACATAGGACATACGTGATGAAGATAGCTCAAAAAAGTATAGCAGAATAAAACAGTGTTTGAATCCAGGGTTACTCACAGATTTGGAAATGTTAATACATAAGAAATATATAAGAAAATGTTAATATACAAGAAATATATAAGAAAAAGGTGAAGTATTAGATAAGGAAAACATTAAAGGGACTAGGTAGGAAGTAATATGTTATAGATACGTGGAAGACCATTAACTTACTAAATGTGACTAGCCAATTTTTAATGTATTATACTAATATTACTAAAACACTCCTTGGAAATAATCTATAACAAGAGCATATTTTTATTCCCCTTCCCATTTTTGCAGTTCATTTATTTACTTCTTCAGTGAGAGAGAGAATGAAAGAGAAAGAGATGGAGATAGAGAAAGAGACACTCCCAACAGGGTCTCCATACCATGATCTGCCCCCTCACCTCAGTCAGCTCAGATCACAGACATGTGTACTCCTGGGGTGTTACAGGGAGACCCCAGGATATAAACCCATGGGCCCAGCATTGTGGACGGTGTTATCACCACTGGGCTGCCACAGCGGTCCTATATTTTCTCTCTTTTCTGAGACTTCTGTAAGTCTGTCTTTTGCCTTGTTCTTAGGTGGTAGAGTTATATTTTTGTTTGTTTGTTTATAAGACAGAGGAGATATGCATCTCTCACCAGAGAGCTCCTCCAGAGATAGAGGAGAGGGCAAAAACACATTTCAGTGGGATGTGGTCACACTGCAAAACATTCTCCCCCATTTCTCCATCCTATCAGTGTTTGGGGCATATACACCTGCATCTGGCTCTATTAACTAGGCCAGAAGACCAACTCAGATCTACATTTTACTCAAATTATATTTTGATTCTGTAGTTTACAAGTCCAGCATGCAGGAGATTAATGTTAAAAGCTATTTTTATTCCACTTTTTTTGAGGCTAAAAAAGAGTTCATTGCTATAATTCTATTTTACATGGACCAAGGGGAAAATCTATTTTTCGTAGGTTGTTATTAATATGAGATTATGATGAGAAAGATCAACATTAATTAGTCATTTGTTGCTGTAGGCTAATCACCCTATATGTGCTAGTAACCTCATGTGTGCCACCTCATTTAATGTTTTCATTAAGTTTATGATGCATGTATTTGTCTCCATCTTACAGATGAGGAAACCATCGGTCAGAGAGGTTGCCCAAGATATTTAGGTATGGATGTGTTCACAGTGGCTTAAAACAATAGGTGTTCTTTTTTTTTTTTTTTTGAAGAGGTTTTTGCTATAGGGCGTGTGCAGTCGCCAGACAGACAGAGAGAGACAGAGAGACAGAAAGCGAGAAATCACCCCCAGGGGGGATGGTCACGCCGCAATCCCTTCTCCTCCATTCTCCTCTCGAGATCTTGGGCACACGCACCTGTTGTGAGTTTTAAGTCCCCGGGTCCGCGATGCGAACTGCAGTCGACTACATGGGAGTCCAGCGACATAGCCATTACGCTAACTGCAGGTCCCAACAATAGGTGTTCTTGATGTATCAGAACAAAGATGCCAGAGGCAGAGTCTGATGCAGGTGTTTGAGTGTCTCATTGCTATCAAGGCCAACGTTTGGGTTTCCCTGGGCATTTTTGTCACAGTCAGGAGGCAGCTATCCTAGCACTAGGCATCATGTCTGTACTCAATGAAGGAAAAAGGGATAGAAGGGCATTAGATTAGGAAAAGTCCCCCGACACCCTGATTTCATGACCACAGACAAACGTCACATGGCCGACCTTGTGGAGGTTTCAAGTCACTCCTGTGGAGGTTTCACAGGGGCAGGAGGTGAGAACAGCTTTGGGGGCAGTCAATAGACAGTGTGCCTCTAAGGAAGTAAGGGACACCTGGAAATTCAACCCATGCCTGTGTGATCTGATTTCTCTCATTCCTCCTGTTTCACATCAAACCACACTTTCCCATCCTATTCCTGTCTGCTCGTGTGTCTATCCTTCAGCACTAGGACTTTGGCTCACCAACAACTTGTGAAATTAGATTTTCCCCCCCTTAATTATTAACTTATTCTTCCCTACATCATCTTCCCTCTTAGAGACTCATAGGCATTTGGAAAGGTATGAGAATATTTTGGATGTCATAATGATTAGTGTCTGTATGTATGTGTGTATGTGCACACTTGTGTGTGTTTTTGTGTTACAAGCACCCAGAACTAGAGTCCAGGCATGTTAAGTGCCCTCCAACACATACATTAGTATCTCAGAGTCAAGAATGGTTTGTTTGTTTGTTTGTTTATTATACATTCAATCACTGTATTAGAATGGTTTTATCCAAAGTATCAATCATGCCTTCATTGAAAACAAATCACTATATCGTATAAACATGCCCAAATCATTTTTGTATTAACAAGCAAACATGAGGGACCATAACATGATGGCGTAATGGTTACATCACTGGACTCCCACATAATCAACCGTGGTTCAAATCTTGGACTCGGAGACTGAAAACTCATGCTGGACACATGTACGTGCATGCCCAAAATCCTGAGAGGAGAATGGAGGTGAAGGGATTATGCTGTGGTCATCTCTCTTGGGGGATATTTCTCACTTTTTGTCTTTGTCTCTGTCTTTTTGGCGAGCACACATATAACAAAAATCTCAAAAAAAAAAAAAAAAAGTTAACAAGCAAACATGAAAGCTTTCTTTGATTTCCATTCTCCCTCCCTCTTTCCTTTTCTCATAGTTTAGCTCCTTAAGGAATGATCTCAAATTACATTTTCACTTCCTTATTGCTCACTTGCTCCACGTACTAAATCCAATGGGCTTTCCCAGTTCTTGACCTGCAGCACTGAACACTGTTGACCCTTTCAGCACTTGTCACAAAAATTACAATGACAAGAGTAATTAGATTTATCACAGATTTGGTGAGAACGAGTAGAAATTTGAACATGCGTGGGTCACACAAGCAGCAATGTCTAGTAAGCAGCTGGCCTTGGGCCTGGAGGTAAAGAGTGGTGTGGGCACTTCCACAGCAAAGAGACAGTAGTTGAAACTGTGAGAGTGGATGAGATGGCATGAGGAGAGAAGTGGGTCAGGGCAGAGCTTTGGGGTACATCCCAATTTGAGGGATGAGGTGGAAATGATAAGAAACTAACACAGAATTACTAGAGAGATAATAAGAGAGTTAGAAGAACAAAGAAAAAGAGGCATTACAGAATCCAAGAGAGAGTTCTGAGAAGAGGTTGGTCATCCAGCCTGGGAATCAACGCAGACCCCTCCTTCCCTTCAGTAATACAGCCTCGTTAGTTCTATCTTCTTAGGATCTTTTTGGTCAACCCCTGCGTGCTGCAGTTCTCTCCAAGGGCTGGCACGCATTCTCTCCTGTCTACACTACCATATGGAAGCTTACCTGTGCCTTAGAAACTCAAATCTGATTGTTACATTTTACTTAAAACTTGGCACTCGCTTCCCAAAGCTTGGAATACGACATCTTCTTTGATCTGGTCCCAGGCCACCTCTCCAGGATTAGTCTTAACCTCCCGCCCTTGAGCTGTGATGTCAAGCCACACTAAATTATTTACAGCTCCCTCAGTGGTCCTGGCTGTTTTAAATCTCTGTGCCTTTGTTTATGCTACAGACTCTCCTTAGAATGCCCTCTGCCTCCTGTACCCAGCAACACCTCTTACCTTTTCAAGAGAAGTCAAGGTGCTTCTTCTGGTGACCCCTTTCTGACTTGACTCTCATCTAAACACAATTTACATTTCCTTATTTTTTTGCTCCCCTCCCATGCCCTATTTATACTTTTATTGTTAACATGCCTTGTTTATATGTCTGTCTCCCACTGAGCTTATTGTGTGTCAGAGCTTCCCTCATTTTTGTGGTCCCAGCAGATACCATATTGTCTGGTATGTAGTAACAGCTAACTTTTATTAAACCATTTAACAGAAACCTCTGCCCTCTGTGTACACACTGTAGTGGGCTGACTGGTGATCCCCCAAAAGATATATTCATGCCCTAACTCCCGGAACCTGTAAAGGTGACCTGTCAGGCTGTTGGGAAAGTCGTGTGGTACTTTTCTGTTTTTCTATGCAAAAACGTTCATGACTTTTCTGATCACCAAGCGTTTGGACAAAGAGGTCTTTGCAGATGTTATTAAGTTAAAGAGATCATCTTGAGTTGTTCGGGTGGCCTCTAAATTCAATGACAGACATTCTTATAAGAGATAGACGAGGAGAAGACACAGCTCCAGAGCAGAAGGCAGTGTAAAGAGAGGCAGAGGCTGGAGTAATTGAGCCACGAGCATAGACAGTAACTGGAAGCTGGAAGAGGCAAGGAAGGAAACTTCCCCCTAGAGCCTTCAGAGAAAGCATGACTGGCCAACTTCTTGATTTCAGCCTTCGGGTCTCCAGAACTGTGAGAAAATACATTGCTGTTGCTTTAAGGCACTAAATATGTGGTTCTTTGTTACAACAGCCTAGGAAATGCATTCAAATGTGATAGTTAAGAGGAAGAGCTTCCATATCTCATCGCCTAGATCATTTCCTGCCCCCTCATCATTTCCTGTGTGACCTTTGGCAAATTACTTCCCTTCTAAACTTTAAGTTCCTCCACTCTAAAATGGTGATGAAAATAGACCCTATTTCTTAAGCTTATTGAGTAAATTAAAAGTGCTTCCAATGGGCCTGGCACATAGTAGGGATTAGTGAAGTGTGAGTCTATGAGCAGTACTCAGTAAATCTCCACTGAAGAAATGAATGAGGTAAACAGAAACACAAGCCACCAACAGTATACTCTGAACTCACCTAGCTTGTGGCAATAGGGCATGAACTTTGGGTTCTATGGAGCTACAAAGGTGGCACTCTGATATTTTAGACCATGCTGGGCCTGGGGCAATGCTGGAAGAGGACAGTGCCTCAGGGCTCCTTTTAGTTGTGCCCTTCATAGAACTGCAGGGCAGTGAAAGTTTGTCTTTAAACTATAGGATCTTTCTTCTTCTTCTTCTTCTTCTTCTTTTTCTTCTTCTTCTTCTTCTTCCTTCTTCCTTCTTCCTTCTTCCTTCTTCCTTCTTCCTTCTTCCTTCTTTCTTCTTTCTTCTTTCTTCTTTCTTCTTCTTTTTTTGGAGAGGTTTTTGCTACAGGGTGTGTGCACTTGCCAGAAAGACAGAGAGAGTCAGAGAGACAGAAAGTAAGAAATCATCCCCAGGGGAATGGCCACACTGCAATCCCTTCTCCTCCATTCTCCTCTCGGGATCTTACACACACACCTGGTGTGAGTTTAAGCCACTGGTTCTGGGACTTGAACCGTGGTCGACTACATGGGAGTCCAGCAACATAGCCATTATGCCAACTGCTGGTCCCGCAAACTGTAGCCTTTTTCTTTTTGTATGCCTTTCTCCTTTTTTGTGTGAATTAAAAAAAAAAAAAAGATAATTTTGCCATAGGGCCTGTGTACTAGCTGGAGAGAGAGAAAGAGAAAGAAAGTGAGAAAGCTCCCTTGTAGGGTGGAAGGGGGCTGGCTTCTCTATAATCCCTTCTCCTCCATTCTTCTCTAAGGATTTTGGGCACACCTGCACATGTGCTTGGCCTGTTTTCCAACATGCAGCCAAGCCTGAGACTCAAACTGTGTAATTGGACATGTGGGATCCAGTGCCCTGACCACCATGCTACTGGCTGGCCCTACTTCATTGTTTCATGCACATTCACATGCTCGTGTGTGTGTGTGTGTGTGTGTATGTGTGTGTGTGTGTATTTGCAAGTATGGTGTTACACCTCACCCTGGCCTGTCCTCTTGACTCAAGGTCCTCATGCATTCAGATGTTTTTTCACCTACCCTCCAATAAAAATTTATTCTCTTTTTTTCCTTTCATCTCATTTTATCTATAGTCTGAATCACAACTTTTAATTTTTGTAGAGAAAGATTTTTGCTATTGGGTATGTGTGCTCTCCAGAGAGACAGAGACAGAGATAGAAAGTGAGAAATCAACCCCCCGGGGGATGGCCACACCACAGTCCCTTCTCCACCCATCTCCTCTGGGAATCTTGGGCATGCATGCATACACACTTAGCATGAGTTTTAAGATGCAAGGTCTGGGACTCGAACTGCTGTTGACTGTGGGAGTCCAGTGATATAACCATTACACCATCTGCTGGTCCCATTCTCACGACTTTTAACAATTGCAGTTTTCTTTCTTTTTTTTTGAACAATTCACTCTCAAATATTTACAAGTTTATTTAAGTTTATTTATTTAATGAGAGAGAGAGAAAGAGACAGATACTTCTTACAGGGTCCTCACACTATAATCTACTCCCAGCCTCAGCCAGATTATGGGCACACACATGGGCCCGGCATGTCCATGGAAAGTATGGACATGAGCCTGGAACCTTCTCATGTGGGTTCAGTTGCTTTTCTGCTGTTCTACCATTTGCTCCCAGTAATTGTAGTAGGTGGTTATTAATTAATTAATTTACTTACTTATGTAGTAGAGACCAGGTTTCACTACATTCCCAGACTGGCCTTGACGTGTGAACTTCCTGTCTCCCATCCCAAGTACCTGGGACTACAGATGTATGCTGTCATGCCTGGCCTGGAAGTGTTTTTTGTTTTGGTTTATAGTTTTTGCTATAGGTTGTATGTGCTCACTAGAATGAAAGAGAGAGGGAGAGAGAGAGAGAGAGAAAGAGAGAGAGAAACTGAGGGATGGCCACGCTGGTGTCCTTTCCTTTGCATTCTCGTCTGAGGATTTTGGACAGGCAAGCACAAGTGTCCTGTGTGTTTTTCAAGCCCCTGGGATCAGGACTCAAGCTGTGCAGCCGGCCATGTGATATCCAATAGTCCTAACCTCCACACCACCTGCAGGCCCTGGAAGTATGTTTGTATTAGCTTTCTGTCCTGCTAGAATATAGGCTTTATAAGAGTAGGAGCTTTATCTTTTTCATTTTTGCATTCCCAGAACTTAACATATAACTTGGCACATAGTAAGCCTTTAATACATATTTATTTAATGTATGGATAAGTTAATTATTTTCAGAGCTATGGCTGTCAGTTGCAATTAAGAGAAACGTATTTTAAACCCAAATGGAAATGAATGATAGCATTAATCTTTTGGATCACTGGCAGATACATTCTTTTTTTTGGAGAGGTTTTGCTATAGGGCACTTGTGCTTGCCAGAAAGACAGAGACAGAGATACAGAAAGCAAGAAATCACCCCCAGGGGGCATGGCCACGCCACAATCCCTTCTCCACTCTCCTCTTGGTATCTTGGGCACACACGCACATGCACCTGGTGTGAGTTTAAGCCACAGAGTCCAGGACTCGAACCGTGGTTGACTATGTGGGAGTTCAGTGATATAGTCATTACGCCAACTGCTGGTCCCACTGGCAAATACATTCTTTATATCTCATAGACTGCTAGCTCCACCATGCTCCCCTTCTCATCCAGTCATACGCCAGCAATCAGCACCTTGGAATGTGCATGTAGAGTTATAACACTCATGTCTACTTTATTTCTGCCTGACAGATCTAAGGAAAAGGCTGCCTCAGGTTAGGGGAGCAGCTTGCAGTAGCAGAGAAAGATCTTTTACTATGCAAAGCATCTGGGTACCAGAAATGATGTTGACATTATTAGTGATCTTTCAAATGAAGAAGCAGAAAGAAATATAACATTTGTAAAAGTTTTCAAAGATGAATATATGCAATTCATACAACACGCTAATCAGCAAGTTATCATCCAACTATATTTAATCAATGTAATTTTCTAAAGGTAGTATCAAGGGATTTTTAAACTTCTTTTGGCAAACAACATCATTTCTGGGTTTTTGTTTTGTTTTGTTTTTCGAGAGGTTTTTGCTATAGGGCGTGTGCACTTGCCAGAAAGACAGAGAGACAGAAAGCAAGAAATCACCCCTCAGGGGGGATGGCCACGCCGCAATCCCTTCTCCTCCATTCTCCTCTCGGGATCTTAGGCATGCGCACACACGCACCCATTTAAGTTTAAACCACCGGGTCCAAGACTCAAACTGGTCAACTACATGGGAGTCCAACGACATAGCCATTATGCCAACTACTGGTCCCAAACAACATCATTTGCCATTTATTTATTCATTCATTCAAAAAAATTAAATACCTACTGTTAGGAGTTACTCAAAGTCTTGGAGCTATAACTGATAAGAGAGGCATGTCCTTATGGAGCATTGACTGGCAATTAACAGACCCATGAATTAAACAGTATGATTTTAGATATTGGTAAATACTTTAAAGGAAAAAGTAGGAAAGAGTCTTGTGGGCTATTTTAGTCAGGGTTTTCAGGGAAAGTCTCAGAGGATGCTCGCACTGTATATTTATGTGGTGAGAAGGATCAAGATGAGTGAAGATGTGAGGACCAGCATTTTCCTAAAAGACCAGCAGGTGTGAAGGTCTTGGAGTAGGAACACACTTTATGGTTTTTGCTGTTGTTTTTCAGTGAGCAGTAGAAAGGTCAGTGTAGCTGGAGGATCTGTGGGTGAAGAGGTAGAGAGTCTCACATGGAGTTGGGTATTTTTGATTCAGTCTAGGTGTAGGAAAGGTGGGTTGTAGCCTGACTCGACACCTTTTCAGTTGGAGGCAGTACAGCATAGTGGGTCCAGCCATTCGGAGTTGGCTCTACCTTTCAGAGCTCGATAAACTCTTGCCATGTGTGACGTGAGTGGTCTATTTTAGCGGCTCCCTGTGATGGAGCTCATACTTACCCACCTGTAAGAACTATTATGAAGATTAAAGGAAATAACCTTTAAGTCACTTGTTACTCTGCCAAATGTACACCTGGTTTTGCTTTTGTTTTCCTTTTGCTGGAGCAGTTATCACCAACTCTTTGGCACCAGGGACTGGTTTTGTAGAAGACAGTTTTTCCATGGACATGACTGGGCAGGGAGGGGTAATGTGATGGTGGGTGGTTTCAGGATGATTCAAGTGTTTTACATTCATTGTGTGCTTTATTTCTATTATTATTACCTTGTAATAGATAATGAAATAATTACATAACTCATGATAATGCAGAATCAGTGGAGCCCTGAACTTGTTTTCCTGCAACGAGACAGTCTAATCTGGGAGTTCCTATGAGAATCAAATTCTTCCACTGATTTGACAGGAAGTGGAGCTCAGTTGGTAACGCGAGTAATGGGGAGTGGCTGTAAATACTGATGAAGCTTCATTTGCTCATTCGTTGCTCACCTCTTGCTATGCAGCCTGGTTCATGGTCCAGAAATTAAGGACCCCTGTGCTAGAGGGTGCATGCACTTACCAGAGACAGAAATCGGAGAGGTAGAAGAGAAAGTGTTTCCATGGGGAATGCTTATGTTGTAATCTCTTCTCCGCCATCTCTTGCCTGGTATGTTTCTCAAGCTGCAGGGTCTGGGACTCAAACCATGTGATCTGCCATGCGGGGTCTAGCTGCCACACCTGGTTTTGAATAAATGGCTACCATTATCATTTCTACTACTATTGAAATACAGATTTCTTTCGAATCAGGCATTCTTTCCTTTCAGAATATCTATACATTATGTAGCTTTTGTTTATTTATTTATTACAAAATTTGCTTCTAGATTTGCAAGCAAATAAGTAAAGCAATGTAGGAAATTAGAAGTATTATAACCAGCTTTCCTCTAACTAAATAGCTACCTCTTCTTTTGAGTTCTTGGAGTGCCTATGCACCAGTGTTCCTTGGCCAGTTCCAGGATTTCTATCTGTATCACTATAGCCTTATGATATTTCAATACTTCTTCCCAAATGGAGGTGAAAGAATTGAGAAGAGTACCACAGGGAATGGAGCAGCCAGGGTAAGACTTTTTTCAGTCAGAGTTGTGGGCGTTGCGAGTGGGAAGTAGTGCAGTGGCACAGGAAACCAGGGTAGCCTAACTTGAACTGAGAATTTCTGGCATACCCCCAATTTTGCATGGCCTGCCACCATGTATCTTGGAGGCATTCTGTTGTCTTGGCAACACGTCCAGAGTTGTAAGGAGCAGCAGCCTTTAACCTTTCAGTGTCACGTTGCTAGGACAACAGATTCCATGGGAAGCCTGGTTTTACTGTAGATTCTACATGCTGCTGCCACCTACTCCTTCTTCCAGTCCTCCTGCCTACTCTTACTTCCACTGACTTCAATTCGCACCTCTCCACTTCTTTTGCCTTCATAGAACCACTGCCTGCATATTCCTTCTAGCACTCTCCAAGCCCTTTGCCTTTTTATTTTCTTACCTTTCCTGTGTTCTGATTGATTGTAATAAAACCAAATATTGTAAATTCTCATAAAATAAAACTCCATAGCATAATCATTTTAGGGAATGGAAGAAATAAATGAGTTTAAAAACCCAAAAAAAGGATTGAAGGGAAAAGGAGTGTGATAGAGTTTGTGTAGTGTAGCTTTAATGTATAGCAGTATTTGGGGCTGACAGGTGGTGTAGTGTTTAGGGGTGCTGGATTCCCACTTGGCTAACCACAGTTCAAGTCCTGGATCTGGTGGCTTGCTTTCTCTCTCTCTCTCTGTCTCACTCTGGTCAAATTGAAAATAACTATAATGATAAATAAAATAAAGGAAATAATTTTTTTAAATGTATAGTAGTATTTTTTTCTTTTTTAAGTTTTTTTTTTTTTTTTGCCATAGGATGCCTGTGCATGATAAAATAAAAGTGAGAAAAGTCACCGCTCAGGAGAAATGGCCATGCCAAAATACCTTCTCCATTCTCTTCTCAAGATTTTAGGCATGCACGCACATGCACCCAGTGTGATTTTCAAGCCACCAGGTCTGGGACTTGAACCATCGTTAACCATGTGGAAATCCAGCTCCTTATCCACCATGCCACCTGCTAACCCCTATAGTAGTATTTTTTAAATATCTGGACCTTAGAATGAACAGAAAAGCTTTTTAAAAGCATTATTATTATTTTAATACAGATTCTCCCCATACCCAAGGATTTTAATTTAATGGGTTTAGAGCCAAGTCTCACTAATTACTGTTTTCATAAACTTCCCCCAAGGCATCTTGAGATACAACCAAGTTTGGGAAACTCTAGTGAGTAGAACATGCAGTGCTGTTCAGTTTTTAAAGTTTTCTGATGGGCCAGAATCTATTTGATGAACTTTCTTGTCATGGTCTCCAGTGTAATGTGTTTGTATGATTTCTTAGAAAAGACTAAGAAGGAAGAAGAGTTGGAGAAAGGTAAGCAAAAGGTGATGAGGAAGACAGGAGAAGAAAACAGAGAGGGGAGCCTTCTGAAAATGGTAAGGAGAGATTGTGGAATTGGAAAGGATGAAAATCAGCCATCATATGTCAGGTTCAAGGACTCTGATCTTTGATTTATGTCTGGAATGAAGGCTGTTAAGGACAAGACTGTTAAGGACTTTTGGTCTATAATTGATAAATATGCTCTTTTAGACATGTTGTGAATCCTAGTTTTGCCCTGGTTAGTAGGAGATTAGGGTGGCCTTGATATGGAGTTTCAGAGGAGGTCAGTTTGTTTTTATTCCCCCTTTCAAAAACCCAAATGCCTACCACATGTTAGGTGCTGCCTTGTATGAGACGGTACTTTGCCAGTGTTTAGCTAACTTAATCCTCAGTGGTGACCCAGGATTTAGGCAGTAGAATTATTCTCTTTCCTTTACAGATGAAGAAACAGTATGAAAAAGGAAAGTAATGTGAGGCCAGCAGGTGGTGTAGTGGTTACGGTGCTGGACTCCCATGTAGCCAACTGTGGTTCAAGTCCTGGACCCAGCAACTTGAAACACATGCTGGGCGCATGTGTGTGCATGCCCAAAATTCTAAGAGAGAATGGAGGAGAAGGGATTGCGGTGTGATGCGACCATTCTACCCTGGGGGTTGACTTCTTGCTTTTGTCCCTCTTGCTCTTTCTGGCAAGCACACATGCCTTATAGCAAAAAATCTCTCAAGAAAAAAAAAAATGAAAGAAACTGGCCCATGGACTTGCACTATTAGTGTCAGTGTGAAAACCCCTCTGAATGACAGTCGAGTCCATGGATTTCATCAGTATGGCTTACTTTTTCCTGAACACTTTAATTTACTCAGTCTTCTTGGGACTTCTAGCATTTAGCCTAGAAGGAGGATAGTCTCACTGTTCAAACAGGCCAACCAGAGTATGGGTAAAGTTGATTCCTTCCTTTCCTAGTCAGCTCTATCTAGGACCTAAAGAGAATGAGAAACCAGCTGAAGGGTAGAAAAGAATGGGATGAGAGACAGGAAATAGAATGGGAAAGAATTAGAGGAAGATGCACGTGGGGGTGGGCAAAGCTATGGAGTCCATTCTGTCTGATGGGGCCCGGGGCTGCAGCTGAAGAGAGCTCCAATTTCTTTTAAACTTTGGATGCTCAGGGCTGGACTTGAGACCCTCCACTCAGTACACTTCCAAATGGGTGCCCCAGGATTTGATTCCTGCCTGGATCAGATCAAGCTCTTCACTGACACGTCTGGGAGTATAGAACATTTTTTCTTTCTCCCTACCTTGGTTGTGTCAGGAGAAAATGAAATCAGAAATATACCTGTCCTCTAAGATTCCATCTTGTTCGATGAGAAGTCGGTGAAGGAGGAATAGTATCTTTTTCTCACTGTCCTTGATGACTGTGCCTCTTGGGACAACCCTTTTCTTCCCCCTCCTCTACTGAGGATCAGTCATAACCACTATTACCATGGATTGAAATCCTTACCAGTTACTAGAGTAGGCACCTGAGGGCTACTTCCTCGGATCCCCCTGTTGGACCTTTCTGCTTCTGTCTCTCTTTTTTCTGGGTCTGCAGTACCTGCTCTCCCTGTAAGTTTCCAGAATGAACGAAGTCCATATATGTGCAAGATTGGTTTTCAGGTGTGTGAAAGATATCCATGTCAGGGTGGTGGGACAGATACCTAGGGGGCTCAGGCAATGCGTGTGAGAGGTTACTTTTTCTCACAGTCTGAGAGCCCTTTTCAAAGGAAGAGTGCCCCTTTGTCTCCTCCCTCGTGGCTGGGACAATGCAGAGCACACAAGGCGCATGCAGTACGCATTTGGTGGTAATGATAGATCCTTTGAAACCAAATGGGAACAGGCCATATGCTCTTGGAAAAGGGCCTACATTGCAAGGTGGGATGGATGAGTGAGATGTGTTTTTGCAAGTTCTTTTCATCTCTAACATCTGTGATCCTGTGAATAATTCCCTTCCCCCTGGCCTTGGCTGGCCGCTTGCCTGGAGCCTCTGCCAGAGCCGTCCCCCACCGCCCTCTGAATGGAGATCACAGAGGGTCCCCTACTCTGAATGGATGTCTCTGCAGCCAGAATAGATACTGAAACAGAAAACAAGGCCTGAGTCCTGGTGTCAGAGCCCAGGGATAGAGGAGTTTGGGCAGATAGTGTGAGTGTGATAATTCCCAGAACCAGGCAGGAGAGGAGTGGTGCACTGAGGGCTCAGACCAGCATTGGCTGAAGTTGTTCAACCGTGGCAACAGCAGAAGCTCCTGTTGTACTCCTTTAGGCCATGGATGCATTTCTCAGGCCAAATGGGCCACAGGCTGAGCAGCGGGACCCCAGACAAGGCTACTCTGCAGGCCAGTGAGGAGGACAGAAGCCGGAGTCCCAGTCCTGCTTGCCTGCCCGTTATGTCAGTTTCCTGGAGACATCTAGCTTACCTACTTCAGAAGCAGCTCAATGTCAGGAATACATTTCTTGGCAGGTCCTGCTCTCTGATCACTGTTGCTCGCTGAGACTAAGTTGCTGGCTAATTTTACTGAGAAGAGTAATGTCATCTTTGGGGTCCTCGAAGTTCTTTCGTGGACCTACTGTTGCTGGGCCCAAGGGGGAGCTTCATTGATCAATGAAAGGGAAGACCTAATAACTCAGGTTAGCCTTCTGGGTGGTCTGGCAGAGAGCATTTAATTTCCTTTTGACATTCGACTTTTGAGCTCTTTGATCAGAGACACTCCTAGTCTTTATAGGGGGAGCTTCTGACTCTACTAAGAGTTACAAGTATCTCTAGTTGATCTCTTGTTTGCTAAGGAGGTCACATTAGGGCTTGCACAGGATTCTTTTCTGTTTTTTTGGAGCTTCCAAGTAGCAAAGATGACCTTTCTCATCATTATGATCTTGATGATTGCCTTGAAAAAAGTTATGCAATTGGTAAAGAATAAATTTTTAATCTTTTTTTTTTTTTTAAACTCCCTTACACTATGCTCCCTTTTTCCTGTTGGCAACTCTCACCTCATTTATTTGTTTAATATACTTTCTCTGCCTCTTGGCTGCCTGGAGGACTCTGTTCCCCTACCCCATCTCCCTGTTTTGCTCATTAATGGAACATCTTCAAGAAGCACTGTATGATTGGGAACCAGCAGTTAGCTTAATGGCTATGTCGCTGGATTCCCACGTAGTCGACCGCGGTTCGTGTCCCGGACCCGGTGGCTTAAAACTCACGCCGGGCGCGTGTGCGTGCGTGCCCAAGATCCCGAGAGGAGAATGGAGGAGAAGGGATTGCGGCGTGACCATCCCCCCTGGGGGGTGATTTCTCGCTTTCTGTCTCTATGTCTCTCTCTGTCTGTCTGGCGAGCGCACGCGCCCTACAGTGAAAATCTCTCCAAAAAAAAAAAAAAAAGAAGCACTGTATGATTAAGTGCTGGGTCTTTCTTCCACAGAAATCCCCCACTCCAGCCATCCCACTGTTTCCTGCATAGAGGTCTCGTGTCATTTTAAACTTGAGAGACAATCTGTAAAACTAAGTCCTTGCAGTGTCAGCACTCTTGACTTGTGGTTAAGGCAGCCAGGATCCACATGGCTGACCAGGGCTCAAATTCGAGCTCCCATGGCTTGAAAAACATGCTAGACATATGTGTGTACATGCCCCAAATTCCCATAAGATGGGAAAAAAAAACAACAACAACAACAACAGAGAAAAGGGGATTAGAGTGTGAGCACATTCCATGTGGGGAGTGCTTTCTCTCTCTCTCTCTCTCGCTCTTTCTCTCTCTCTGTTTCTCTCTCTGGTGAGTGCTCATGCCCTCTGTAAATTAAAAAAAAAAAGAAAAGAAAAGAAAAAAAAAGAAAACAAACAAACAAACAAAACTTAAGTTCTTTCCAAGGTCTAGATGAGAACAAATAATGTGTTGCCCTTTGCATGGTCATTTGTGTTTGAAGTCAGTGAAAGAAATTTGTAATGCGGAATTGTGGAATTTCAGATACCATATGTGGGGGATGGAGCATAAAGAAAATAGAAATTTAAGCCAGAAAAATACTTTCCTGACTGCTATAATTTATGCCATTCTCAGGGAACCTCGTCATTCATAGCATGAAGATAAGCTCTGCAGTTAACAGAGACACTACAGGTAGCCACTTGAATGGTCGGTTCCTCAGCTGAGGAGGGGACAGTGCAGAACCTTCTTGGAGCTTGGGACAGCTTTTCATCTATTAAAGCAGAGGGACTTTGGGAGCTCCTTCTGGGAATAGAAGAGAATCAAGTAGAAATGGGAAGTCCACATTAATTGGTGAACTCTGAAGCTTTCTAGGCTGCTTCAATGTTCCACAATAGAGAAGGGCCTAAATCCTCCTTTCTGCAGTAAGAATCCTTAGCTGCCTTTCACTGCCTCCGTAGACTAAACTCAACCTATTTGTGCACTGCTGGGTCTTTGTTTCTTCCTTAGAGGCTCTGATTTCTCCTTCTTTCTGCCTCTCTTCCCTTTTTGCTCTGCTCCCTGCCCTCCACTCCCCCACCATCTCATTTCTGGCTCACGTTTCTCTGTCCTTCTCTCACCTTGTCCTCTCCCCTGTCTCCCGTGACCCACTCTTCCACATGACTTATGCTTTATGTGGTATGTTCAGCCATCTCCATGCTTCATCCTGTCAGTGTCGAGGTCCCTCAATGGCCTACCTTTGGACCTGGCATAGTTAAGAGTTCCCAGGTGGTCTCTTCTTGACTTTTGGAGCTGTCAAGCATTTGCTTTTATAGACTGTGGCAAATCGATTCAGTTGGTTAGAGCTTGGCACTTAATGAGGCCAACCAAGGATATTTTTCTCTCATTTATGGGGTCTGTTATCCCTCTTCCATTCCATGGCCACCTTGTATAGTGGGTCACACCCTGGATCACAATAGGGCTCTGAGTAAGAGCTGTGACTGGATCAACACTCATTTAATGGTAAGGGATGTTAGTAATAATACATATGTAATATGTATTTATATAAACATGTATATATTTACATTTTTAAATGAACTTATGTTCAGGTCATTGTAGATTCACATTTTGAAATTTTAAAGGTTTACAAGAGTTTATGCTCAGTATAATAGAATTCAGGCCCAGATAGTCCTGGCTCTGTCCCTTATTAGTTCTGTGACTTTAGCCTATGCAATTTGCCTGTGCCTCAGTTTTCTTAGCTGTACAATAAGAAAAACTGTAACAATGATATGTTTAGCCTTTTTCATCCCCCTCTGCTGGCACTCTCTTCCACTCTTGTTCCTGAGTCTATTTCGTTATGCTGTTTTCCATCTTCATTGTCCTTTTATTTTTGCTAATGTTTATAGGAATCTCCCTTATTTTTTTCCTCACAGTTTTGTGCTTCTCTTTGCATTTTCCTGACTCTAAGCCATTCCCTCATCCTCAGTTTCTTGCTTTCACCTTAATCAACCCTTCATTGAATTTTCAGTTCCTTCACAGATAGATTTCTTGGTCTATTTTCCCCTGTCATTCACTGTTTTTGGTCCTTTGTGGCTTCCAAAAGAGTGTGGAGCTCTTAATTATTTATAAGCATGAGAGAATAATTAGAGAAATGATTTAAAATGATTTAATTACTTTTTTACATAGACCCTAACAGTATCAGCTGTGCTAGATGCTGGTGGAGTTGGGCATATCAGCAGGCACACTTGATAAAAGGAAACGGGTTGCTTTGTGTGGATCTGAGGCCAAGATGCATCTATAAAGTCTATAAAAGTTTTCATCTCATTTGTCAAAAAACTCAAGAGAAAAAAAAAATTATACACAGCAAGAATTAAATAAAGTGGGTGGTATGTGTTACCAGTGTTTGAGTTGGAGGGAGAAGGAGCAGGACGAATTATCATTATATTTTTAATAACTTGGTTCATATGGGCAGTGTAGTAGATGGAAGGCTGTCACTCATTTTTTAGGAATGTTTTTCTCTTTTGGGCTACTTCAAATGGAATGAATGGAAATAGTCATTTACAGGTTTTACAGTGGAAAGAGCCTAAAACGAAGTACTACCTTAGGAAGTCTGATTCTCATCTTTGCTTTGTAATCAACCACAGCGATCTGACTCTGAGAAAGTCCTTGACTTTCTTTTGGCCTTCGTTTCTTCACGTGCATTAAAGCGGTTGGGATTTATAACCCATCTGAGAAGTTTCTGACACAATGTTTAAGAGAAGAGGATGTTGGCTGAAAGAAAGAGTAAATGAATGCAGGTCAGGGGAACCACCAAAAATGTGTAGGAGCCAGTCTGAGTACCTTAAAAGTAAACAAAGAAAACAGAACATGACAAAGTTAAAAAAAGGGGGCAAAATATGATGTAGTCCAGTTATGAGTTTTAAAAACTTCATCCTTGATGACAGATTTTAAATTTGGCATGCAGAGAGGAAAGGAAAGGGAATTCCTGAGGAGCACCTTGTTTCCATCCCTAATCTATCCCAGACCTCATCCCTTGACAGAGATCTGGAAGAACATGTTACCTTGATATACTTTGTCAAAAACCATTCAACCTAGAAGGAATCTCAGAGACTGATCTAATGCCCTTACTTCATGGTAGAGGACACTGAGGCCAAGAAAGATTAAATGACTTGCCTGAGGTCACACCTCGATTCACTCCTGGAGTTGGCCTACTTTTCCAGATTAGCAGGCCAGTCTGTGGTAGGACATTAACCTCAATGAAATACCAACCTTCTTCAAGAGTTCACAGTCTAGCAGGTGATATGATATGATGAATTGCTATCTCTCTTCTTTCCTGACTGGAGGTGAGGACAAGGGCAAACTGAAATTAGGATTGGGGTGGTGAGAAAAAATATACCATTGTAGTATGGTCTGAGACAACTGATTAAAAATATATCAACAGATACATCAGGCATTTATGAAACTCAATGCCATTTAATACTTTTTGGACCATGTAGTATAGGAAACACACTGAGAGTTGTATGAATTTATGATTATTATAGACAGGGACACAGAAAGCAAAGTAAAGGGTAAAGTAAATTCCCTCTGCTTAAGACTTTTCAACAATCAAAGGAAACTTTACGACTAGGGTGTCCCAACTATTCACAAGCCACAGATAGCTTTCCTGTTTCCCCCCAAAATGGTACCCTGGTTATCCCTTTCACTTCTCTTGAAGCATTTTTATACTAAGATACTTAGGGAAGAAGGACTCAAGTATTTGTGTGTAATTGAGTATTCATACTGGAAAAGCAGTGAGGTTTCCAGAAGAAAAGGAGAGGAATACCGGAAGAGAGACCAGAGAGAAACTCCATAGTAAATGTGGTTGGAGGTGGCAGAGAAAGAAAGTAAAGTCAAATCTCAGATTTCACGATGCTCCACTTTCAAAGTAAATTTATGTACTTTGCTTGAATTTGATATAACTGTGCAGGATGGGAAACTGAGCTTCAGATTATCTCTCTGAAACATGAAGATAATAATTATCATCCTCATCATCTCTGTAAGACTCTGAGCAAGTTAAGTGATATATCTAAGGTGAAAGGGCCAGATGGTGGCACTGTGATAAAACTCATTTTCTGTGAGGCTGACATACATGGGAGGGCTCTGGGTTTGTGTCTAGAGATTTCCCTGAGTACACCAGGCATGAATGTGCTAATGATTTGAGGCTGGCCTGAGCTGGAGTTGGATCACAATGTCAAGACCCCATTGGTGGTGCTGTCTCTCATGGAAGAAATAAATAAATAAACTTAAATACAATAATATCAAAGGTCAATACATTGTTCGTGGCACGGCTAGGACTAGAGTGTAGGTCTGCTTGCCTTAACTTTTAATTAAGTTTGGCCTCAGGAATTCTTTGATAAGTTTTGATGATGAGTTTGTAAGTGCAATGAAGAGCTTAGATGGGATTGGAGAGGATCAACAAGTGACTTGTCAAGAAGAAAAAATGAGTTATGGGGTTGTTAAGTCCACGTGCTTAAGAAATTAGACATTGGAAAGGTTGGGCAGGTAGCTAGGATGGGGAGTCAAGGGCAAAGGTCCATACCAAGTGATTTTAAGGTAAGGATGAGAAGGATTAAACCTTGGTTTAGTGAACAAAAGACAACACCATTCAAATGGAGGATGGCAAATCTGTCTATGACCTCTCACTTTATCTGTCCTCTGCTTGGGAAAAAAAAAGGAGCCACTATTAGGGCTTTTTACTAGGATACACTTAAACCTGTTCTGAACAAAGCCCAAAATGGACTGGGACATTTTCCCTTCATTAACACTTCATTAAGCTTTGTCAGATATAAGCCTACTAGCCAGATCCTGGCAAGGGACTCTGACTGAGGTGATAATGAGGAGAAAATGTACTAGATTTTTGGCCTACTCCAGAGTTATTGAATGTAGGGTAAAATATATTTTGATAACATTGACTTTAAAATGTGTATTAAACATCACTTTGCACCGGGTGGTGTAAACAGAATACACAGGCACAAACAGAAAAAGACATGTATGCCAATAGAAAATGACACATTTCAGTGAGATCTGATGATTTGTTGCAAACAAATTATAAAAATCTGAGTTGTGTTGGACCTCTTAAATGATGAATTCGTGATAGATTTGCAGCTTACACCTATTATTTTTTTAAAAATGCCTCTTTCAAAAACAGGCATAACAATCTGTGTGACTCTTGGGATGTTGGTGCGTCTAACCCTAATCGATGTCTCCTGACTATTTAATATTTATCAATGTACCAGGTGCTCTTAGAATTAAATGGTGCTCCCTTTCTAGCATTTTTGCTAGTATTCCTGAAAGTCCTGTCACACTGATCCCATACTCTGTGAAAGCCTGAAGGTGTAGACATTTTCAGAAAAAAAGCATATTTAATCTTTACTTTGAAGAAGCTTTGATTTTATCATCCACAGAGAATTGGAGAAATATTAAAACTGGATCAACTGTAAATGGCCCCTAGAAGCATTTGATGTGAAAACAGTTATCTGGAAGATCAAACTCACAGGAACTAGCAATCTGATGTCAACCAACATTTTGGAAGTGTGTGTGCATGTGTGTGTGGATGCACATGTATGTGCCTGTGTGTGGTATGTATACAGTGTGTATGGGATCCTGGAGAGCATAAAACATGGCAGAATAGTCTTTTTAAAGGTGTTTTTCCTGGGCCCAGGGTTGATTAGGAAACATGTTAACAGGACACTATATTTTTGAAATTGTAATGAAATCTACATAAGTGATTTACAGGTACAAACAATAAAATAAAGGTAATTTTACCTTTCTTAAATAAAAAAAATAGTTTTTTTAAAGCAGGGTTATGATATCAATGAAACAGATTTATAAAAAAAAATAATTAGGAAAAACTCACCCCAGCATTCCAATGAACAGCTAATCAGAAGAGGAGTTGAAGGAGCCAGATGTAGCACAGTGGTAAAATGTGGTGGTCTGTGATGTTGACCCCCATGGGAAGGATCCCAGTTCACATCTGGAGACCTCCCTGAGTACCCTGGCACCCATGTGTCCATGACCTGGGGTTGCTTAGGGCTGGAGTGGATCGTGGCACCAAGACTCTTTTGATGGTGCTGTCTCTTTCTCTTTTTCTCTCATTGTTGTACTCATGGAGGAAATAAATAAATAAACTAACTTTTAAAAAGGAGGAATTGGAAAGGGAAGGTTAACATGTATAGAACACCTGCTAGGAGCAAGAGCTTTATATGTGTTGTCTCATCATAATTCTCTTAACGTTTTTTTTGCTGGTGAAAACCCATCACTTCTCTTCACCTCACTTTTGCTCTATTTCTGTAATAAACCACAGAAGTTAGCCTTTTTTTTTTCAGTACTTCATTTTCACACAAAAAAGGTCAAGTTTTTAATAATTTTCTCAAATTATTTTATGATTACCTTCTTGAAAATGGTCTAGGATTAACTGATCCATTCAGTAAATATAATCAAGCATCTATTATGTGTTAGACATTGTGCAAAACTTTGTGGGTACAATTGTGAAGTTGGAGAAATAGACATAAGTTGGGTTTTAATCAATAACAATGTACGGAATGCTTCACTAAAGGAGAAAATGGCATAGAAATTAGATGAGGATGACTGAACTTGAAAAACTAAGATCTGGGAGGCCATCATGAAAAGTTTGAAGCAATGAGCTACAATAGTCAGGCATGGTGACCTTGGACACGTAATGCCTTGTCTTAGACAAGGCCAAGAAAAATAATGTATATTAAAACTGCCAGTGATGTGGACATTTTCTAGGTGGCTACCCACCAATGTTAATTGAACATGGAAAATGAAAGAAAAAAAAATTAGAACAAAAATCCCAGCTATACCACAATGAAACCCTATATGGCTGCATTCAGAGGACACCCGAGTGGGAAGTGTCACGTTGGAGCATAGTGTCACGAAGCTCCCTGAAACCCCTTGACCACTGGCAAGGGCAGTCCCTTCTCTGAGCCTCCTCTTCTGCCAGCAGTGCCTGGTCTCAGCATGGAATTGGTTGCTTCCAACCACACAGACTCTGTTGCCACTCAGAGGAGAGGCTTCCTGGCCTCTCCTTTCATACCATTTTATAATGAAGATGGCAGTGGTGGCAATGATGTAGCATAGCAAATCTTTGTTTTCCTAGTTAGAGATTTTTGAAAAACGCTCTACTGCATTTTTTTAAAAAAAGAAAGACATGAAAAACAAAATGAAACTAGGAAGTACATGATTTCAGACTAAAGGACAGACCTTTGAGTTGAATACATTTAGCTGTATCAACAACTCACTACATTGTTCTTAGTTTTCTCATTTCTCTGTGGGCCAGTGATAACTTTATCATGGATTGTCATTGATCCATGGACCAGTGTTTGGGAAGCACTGGTGTAGATATTATTGCTAGAGGCAGCATTTCCAAGGAAATTACTTTTAAGAGCTGTGGATCCAGATGCGTCCCCTGAACTGTCGATCTGGAGCCTGATGGGTGGGGGGCTTTGCTCGTATCCTGTTTCTCTGGCTGAAATTGCGGTGCAGTGAAGAGTGTTGCGCTCTGTTCTATGGTATATCATAATCTCCTTCAGTGACAGACTGATGAGGCTCGGGGATTCGGGGGGAAGTGATCGATGTACTGTGTCTTGACTTTAGCAAGCCTTTTATTTCTGTCCTGTGTGACATATTCATCAATAATCTGAGAAAATAAAATCCAGACACAACTTTCTGGTTGGAAGGTTATTGCAAAACTGTGGTATAGAGGAGAGAAGGCTTATCCGGGAGAAATGCTGGGTTAGCGCTCTGGCCCTGGCATGTCCAGCAGTGTGATCTCGGACAAATCACTTCATTCGTAAGAAGAGAATTGTATGCCTGGGGGTCAACAAGCTATCTTCAGTGTTAAAAGAAACCGAGAGTAACTTTACATTTACCCATGATGAGGCTGCTTAGGCTTAGAAAAATAATATTCCTTTGCTCTGAGTTAATATTATATCAGCTCATGGATGTACAGTTATCTTATTATGTTTCTCTAATAGCTATTTATAAAAAGAGGAAAACTATGATTACTTAATAAATGTATGGATATAGGGCATTATTCATACTCATAGTAGGGAATAATTTTTCTCTAATTCTTCTTGCTTCTGGTCCCTGGAGAATCAGGTTTTACTTTTCGGAAATGTGAAAAACATGCTAAGACAGGGCTGATTCTGTGGCCTGGTAGTTAAGACAACTGGATCCCACGTTGGTGATGATGCAGTTTCAGTCCTGGACTCAGCAGCTTGAGCAACACACCAGACACATGTGCATGAACACCCAAAATCTAAAAGGAGGAAGAGAGAGAAGAGGATGGATGAAGCCGTGGCCATCCCCAGGGAGAGTGCTTTCTCCTCTCCCTCTCTCTCTTTCTGTCTCTCTGTCTCTCTCTGACAAGCTCACAGGCCTTCTGGCAAAAGAAAAAGAAAAGAAAGAACAAATAATTCTAACAAAAGAAAAAGAAAAGAAAGAACAAATAATTCAAGGCTCAGAGATGGGGGAAAACCTGAGAGATGTAGTATATAAAAGATAAAAATCAACTATGTAGTATTATTTTAAAAATAAATCAGTAAAAAAAAAATCTAGTGATTTTGGACATAGAAAAGGTAAAAAGTGATCTAACTTAAACTGAACAGGTACTTTGCTTCATGTTTTATATTTTATTTTATTATAGGGATCATGTCATTTAATTGCATTATATTGACTAACATACTACATCAATGATATTGTTTTGGTTTTCCTAAAATTCTGTGAGGTCAGTATTACCACCACCATCTTATATAGGAGAATACTGAGGGCTAAAGATGCTGAGTGGTTGTCAGGGCTGCATATTGGGTAGCAGGTGTGGCTAGGATTTGAACCAGGTATCTCATGCTCCAAATCCCCAGATTCCCCCTGCACTGACATGTCTGTTCATCTTCTCTCTTTCCAATGCAAACTAAATGGCCAAGGCACTTTTCTCAATCCTGGAATGTTTGCCTATCTTATTCTGCTGTTTTTCATTTCTAACAAGATGGACTTGAATTCTTTTCTAGTTTTATGCTTCTAGAACGTTTGGATTCTTATTGGATGAACAGATTCCAGAGGGAGTGAGGCTGCTCCAGTGATAGGAAGAAATGCGCTGGGGCAGAACTGAGAGGTGGGGAGGAAATAGAGCAGCAGGTTTTGCGCACCATGGCTGCATACCGCATGCCGTTTCTGTTAGAGAAGGTTTGAGACACACCTCACCATCGGAGTTACCAGTGGTTTGCCCCTTCATGAGAGGATGAGCTCCTTCTTTCTCTAGCTTAGGTGGAGAGAAACATTACACTTTATTGTGAAAGGCTCAAGTATAAAAATACCCCGTGTTTTTTATGTAAGTACATACCCATATGCAGATTTTTCTATGATGGAGAATTTTCATGTTCATTGAATGAGCTTTATTGGCTCATTCAATGAAGTGAAAGCTTTGACCTGGTTATTACTAAAGAAGGTGAATTTTTAATAGCCAATTGATGCTGTTGGATGGCTTTAATATGCACATTATTCTAGGTCCTTTGGGCTTTTCTTGTGCCTGTCCTCATTTCTGTGAGGACTGGGGATGACAGTGGCATAAATCGGAGGCACATAGTCACCTTTGTCTGACACTCGGATCTTCTGCTTGGCTCTGCGTCTTGCTGGCTGCATGACCTTGGGCAGGTCACTGGCTCTCTTTGAGCCCAAGTTTCATAGTCCATAAAACAATAGTGGATGACATAATGATGAAAATGAGATACATGACAGTGCTTCGTTACGCTGTAAGCACTATACAAGCATTAGATGCTATCATTAGTCTGGTTAGAAGGAACAGAAAAAAAAGTCGGGGATTTTATGACAATTAGATGTGTGGTTACATTTCACAGATGGAATCACTTTCACATTTCCCTCATCTGGAAAAGCTTCTAGCGTGAACGTTTCCTGTTTGAGTAAATCACGGTAAAGCTGCTCCCAGGCTCCAGAACCCTCACTGTTACTGCTTAGCCTCATCCAGCCTGTCTCCCTTGTTCTCTGGATCTATGCACATTATGTCATAGAATTCATTTCAAATAATAGAAAATCAACCTGCCAGGCTACAATATGTGCACTTGACAGAGAGCAAGAAAGACGGGGTGGGGCGAGAGAAAGCACTTTTCCTGGGGAGTTATGCTGCGGTCCTTTATCCTGCATTTTTCTATCCCATTGGGATTCGGGGCACACATACATAAATGCATGGACCTGGTTCATGGATCTGGGACTTGAACCACATGGTCGCCCACATGGGGTCCAGCTGTCGTAACTACTAGGCCACAGGCTGGCCCAAGACATTTGTGGGACAGAGAAATGGTTTATTACCTGTTGATGATAACATGTATAGTATTCTTAACTGGACTGGTCTGAATTATTTGCTATTTCTCTTGAAGCTCCATTCTTCCCTTACCCTTTTTTAACTGCCAGAAAGAGACAGAGACATGGAGAGAGAGAAAACACAGGCCAATGGGTTGTTGTCATGCTACAATCCCTTCTCCTCCATTTCTCTGTCCTGTCTGATTTTGGGCACCCACGCACGTGCACCCAGTGTTTCTCAAGCCATCAAGGCTGGCATTCAAATTATAGTCAGCCATGTGGGATCTGGCTCCCTTAACCAATAGGCAATGGGATCAGCCTTAATTTTTTTAAAATTATTTCTTCCTTTCTTCCATGAGAGAGAATAATAGAGACAGAGAACAGTCATTCCCAACAGGGTCGTCACACCACAATTCAACTCTTGTTTTGTCCAGCCCCAGATCATGGGCACAGACTCATCTCATATTCATGGAGGCCTCTGGACATGAGCCTGGAACCCCCGTCCCATATGGGTCAGCCTTGCAGGGTGTTGTATTATTACTTCAACACCATCTGGCCCCTTCGCTCACCCTTTTGCACATGCATGCATTATAGTGCCAGAGCTGACTTATCTCTAGTGTGTCATCAGTAATAAACAGTAGAGTCCTTGGTGGTACCTTCTTTGCGGTGTGTTGGAGTTAATGGGTGAAGGGGCTGACAGCACAGTGGGTCAGGCATTGGAGGGCTTGCTAAGTGACTGCTGATGTGAGGGGCTCCCCAGAGGCATACTTCTGAGTGGGTCAGCTTGTCAGGGAAGTTGAGTATGGGAATGCTGGAGTGCTGGAATAACATTGAAGGGGGAAAGAGACAGGTTTTATGCTGCTAAACATCAGCAGGGTGCCGAGAGCAAGCTGGCAGTTCTCACTACACAACTACCCTGAAATACTCTCATCTCTAGAGCAAAACATCTGGCTTCTCCAATCTCTCCCCCTCCCACTTACCTTTATTAAATAGCTTCAAGGCCATGGTAGACATTCTCCCGTGTCACACCTGAGCCTCAGAGACTACTGGTGGAATGGGTATTTTGACCCTATTAATCCTCGACGAGGTGACAGGAGAGGGAATAGATAAGATCAGGGGAGAAGAGATGGACGTGAAGAAACAGGCATTATAAGAAGCGAAGGCCGAAAGGTTGTCACTGCAATCACAAGGGACCATTTAAGAAATGTGATGAAACAATGCATGGCTAATTCAATTATTTTTAAAATGCAGGTTAATTCACCTGAGGAATAGAGAGAGAGCTAGGAAGGCAAGAAAGGCAAGAAAACCAGTGCTGGAGTCTTGAGTTCTGAGCTACTGGGTGTAGCTGATCTGGAAGATTTTTCAGGATCAGATAGTTAGACTAGGAGTTTCTTTGTTTGTTTGTTTTCAGAGAATGAAGCATTCAAGGGAATATGGGGGCCCAAAGGCTGTAAAATGGACCCTGTAGGTGCCTTGGGTCGTATCTGACTGTGCTCTGGGCTTTGTTCTGAGCAGAGTTGTAAGCAGTCAGTTCAGTCAACACTTCTTGTGTATTTCTTTTTTTCCCATTTGCCATCTCTCATTCTTTCTTACTCTTACCCCTCCGATAGGCAGCTCTTCGCTTACTTAATTGTGGTAAAAATGAACAGTTTCACTGTTCTTGTAATTCCCTCATAAGTCTTTAAATCCCATGGTGACTCATACAGATTCAACTAAGACAAAGCAGAATTGCCATCAAGGAATGGATGGTGTAATATTCTCTGGTAAACAAATATTTATTCGCATTTATTAGAAAGGCAGTGTACCTGGGTAGCTCCAGGAGGGGCTGAGCATGGAGGTATTTAGTTCCTTCATAGATTTCCATCAGGTACACTGCCCACCACCATCACTACCACTCAAGCTCTCAAATAAGTATAAAAGGGGACTTCAAAAAGCTAGTGAAGGTGGTATGGTGGTTAATGTGGCTGGATACCACATGGCTGACTGCATAGTTTGAATCTTGGACCTGATGGCTTGGAAAATATGCTGCGTGCATGTTTATGCATACCCAAAATCCCAAGAGGAGAATGGGGGAGGGATTATGGCATGACCATCCTCCTTGGGGGAGGGGGGGAGGGTGATTTCTCATTTTCTCTTTCTCTCTGTCTCTTTCTCTGGCAAGTGCACATGCCTTATAGTAAAAACTAAAAACTAAAAACAAACAAGAATTAGAATTAAAGTACAAGTTCATTTTGGTACAAAAAATACTGAAATGCAGTTTTTTCATAATACACATGTTCTGTGACCTTTGGGAAGACCCCTTGTATATGATGCATGCAGACTGTGCATCAGTGCTATGCAGTGCGGCCCTCAGCGCACATCTCAAAGCCTGCCTTCCAAGTAGTTTGCCAAATTCAAGCCCCTCTGTGTGGAAATCCTGAGCCACCAGGGAGGTGAGGGTGGTGGATGAGAACTGAATTCAGAAGTCAAAACGCTTTTTACTGGCTTCAACTTGTTTAAACCTAGGCAGCTACTTAACCTTTAGAACTGTAGCCTCTTCTGTTGAGTTAAAGAAATCATAATACCTTGTGGGAAGGACAGAGGAAGAAATGTCACCCAAAGGCTCAGAACAGCAGCTGGTCTGAAAGAGGGAGAATCTTCAGGTGGGCCAGGTGCCGTGTCTCCTTCCTGCACACGCGTTTCTTCAGTCCTCATAGTGATCCTGAGAGGTAGAGGTGGTTGTACAGGTGACGAATTTCAGAACTCAGGGAGACTGCGGTTTGAGCCAGGTCATGAATGTGTTAAGTGGTGAAGGAAGGTGTAGCTCAGAGGAAAGTCATTCTAAGTTGGAAGGGACAGAGCTAGGAGAGGGAGTTCATTAGGAGAGGCATGGTTCCCTTTAGCATGGGACCTAGTGAAACCTTTGGTGGACCTCGAGGCCTCTGCCTTGAGACATGGCCATATGCGATGGGATGTTTATGGGATGGAAACTTTCTGATAGAGCACAGTGCAGCAAGTAGAAATTTCAGCTTCATATGCTAAGAATAAATCTATAGAGAAAATGATTTGATGTAAGCCGATGAACAAAAAAAGGAAGAGAGTGTGGGCCTGGGGACAGCAATCACCCATCTGCTTCTGTTATTATTGTTGTGAAGCTAAGAAGAGAATGCATTTCCCCATTCCTCACATCTTGCAGGCCCTCATCGGTTGCCTAGACACCCATGACACACACAGTTTCCCCTCTGGCATCTGAGTGGGTTATGAGGCATGGAGTCACTCAATTCTCCCTCAGTTTTTGGCTTGATCCTTGTTTGCTGGAACTGTACATGTGGTGTGGCCCTAACAGAGAAGAGAGGGGAGTGGTAGGGTGAGCAAGAAGACCAAAGAAACAAGAAGAGAGGTTTTTTTTTTTTTTAAGAAAAGGATACAGTTTGGCTTCATGTCCTGGTGGTTAAAGTAGCTGGGTCCCATATGGTTGACCCTGTGGTTAAAGTAGGAAATCCAACAATTTGAGGAACATGCCGGGTACATCTGTGTGTATGCCCCAAAATCTTAGCAGGTGGGAGAAATGGAGAGGACGGAATTGAGGTGTGACCGTGCCCCATGGTGGTGGTGGGCAGGTTGTATTGTCACTTTCCTTCTTTGTCTCTTTTTCTCTCTGGAAAATTCCTAAGTCCACTGGCAAATTGTTTTGAAAAATAAAAGGATACAAAATAATATAGAAAGTGATGTGGTTGAGAAGTAGTTACAAGGTAAAATAAATGCTGAACCTTAAATGCATAATTTGAATAAAGAATGTTCCAGATGGGAGAACAGTTTTATATTCTTATTCATATTTTCCAAAGGTTCAGAGCCACTCAGTAAACTATTTCCTGAATTGCTGTCATCACTGGCTTGATCCCAAAGGATAAACACATGGTATAACTTCATTTAGACATGGCTTCCAGGTGGCTTTTAAACATCTTTTAAATAAATGGAATTTTTTTTTTCTCTTAGGTCAGAATTCCCAACTAGTGTGCCATGAATGGATGACAGGTGTGGCCAGATTATTGCTCTTCTCAGCCCTCAGGACCACCACAAGACCATGACCCTTTTGGGCTCCTGGGAGAAGACCTGAGTGTAGTGGGCAGGTTTGATGTGGGGCCTGCAGTTCTAAAGACAGTCCCAGTAAGAACACGTGAGAAGTCCTGGGTTCACATGTATGCGCCTTTTGGAGAATCTTTCTTAAACTACAGGTTAACTCTACGCAAATACCATCCTCAACCTGCCCAAATCAGAGAGACAAGATTCAGTTCAAAACTTAGAGCTGCACAGTTTGAAATTTCCCTTGAAGAATGGCTAGGCTTTGGGCCGCCTCTCCCTTGGGGCCACAGCAGGCGTCAGGCCTCTTCTTTCTCTCTCAAAGCCCCTGCACCTTTTTTCTTTCTTCTTCTTCCTAGTTGAACTCTTTAACATGATGTTTAAAGGCATGCCTGGCTGCCTGGTGGAGATTCAGAGTTGCCATGGCAATGTGGCCTGTTTCTCCAAATTAGGACATATCCCTGCTGCCTTCTTTTTAAATGTGGTATGTTTTCTCTCACTAACTCCCTTGCTTCTTTACCTCCTTCCCTACCTTCTTTCCCCAGAGTGCTGATTTTCCTACCTGACCCCAGAACTGGGTAGATCCGAGGCCGAGGAAGCACAGTACTGATGCTCCGGCCCGCTCCCTGTGGGTCTCAGTCTGGGAGGTGCCATTTCAGTGGCCTTCAGAGAGTCCTTTCTGCTAGGCTTGCTCCTGACTCCTGTTCTGTCTGGGCTGGGTGAATAGCAAATGAATTTCTGTTTTACATAAAAACCGTTTATGAATGGAAAGAGGTAAGGAAGAGACAGCTGCAGCTTGGATTTTAAATATTACTTCATTTCTTTCCAAGCACATGATCACTGTAGGGCGTGCTCCCATGATAAACAGGATTCAGGATAAATGAGGGTGCACGCACCTCATTTTTTCCCCCACAAAATTCATTTTAGGATCCTAGGGAAATATATGGACTTCAAGTCAAGAAAGCTTTGTAATCTGAGGGGAAGGACAGAAATTGGACAATGTTTAAAAAAAGAAAAACAGACAGGACTGAGGGGCGGAGGTGTTCCTTTCCTTCAGCATTATTTCTGCTCTGCAGATCATGGATAGTGCTTTGGGCCATTTGAATTACAGCCTGAGATAAAAATGGGGAAGGAAAGAATGAAAAAAGTAAGGCAAATTTAACTCTCCTCTCCTTTTCATGCCTGGTGCTCTGTCTGTGCTTAGAGCAGAGGGGATCAACCTGGCCACACTTTGGAATCACCTGAGGAGCTTAGGAAGTAGATGCTTGATCCCTGTCACAGACTCTGATGTGATAGTTTTGGGTTGGAACTTGGGAACCAAAATTTTTTTTAAGTTTGTCTATTTAATATCAAAGAGCATGTGTGGGAGAAAGAGAAAGCACCCCCCCACACACACACACCCCAAGCAGAGCTTGGTCATGCTGCAATCCTTTTTTTGTCCAATTCTCCATCTTGTCAGGATCCTGGGCACATGGGCAAGCACCTGGTATGTTTTATAAACCTGCAGGGCTGGGACTTGAACCCTGGTTGGCCATGGGGTTCCAGCTTCCTCTGTGTAGCACCTACCCACTGCTCTAAGGAGTTAACCTGTTAATTTATTCCGTGAGTGAGAGAAACACAGAAAGAATGACAGCATCCCTTGCAGGGCTGTGATGCATCAATCCACCCCAGCTTTAGCCAGCCCAGATAATGGGCACCTGTGTACCTGGCATACTTGGGGTAGGGGGGTCTTCAGATGGGACTTGTAACCTTTCCATGTGGGTCTGCCTCACAGAGCAGTGCAGTTTTACTCCTGTGCCATCTCTGGCTCCCCACAATTTTTTCAGAAAAGGTTCCCAGTCAATTGTGATGGTACAACAGAATCTGAGATTTAGGGCTGGCTCTGTGGCTTGGTAGTTAAGGCAGCCACATCCCACGTGGCCTACCTCACAGTTAGAATCCCAGACCCCCTGGCTTGAAAACCCTGCTGGGCGTGTTATGGATGTGTGCCCCCAAATCCTGACAGGATAGAGAGATGGAGGAGAAGTGACTGGGGTGTGACAATTCTCTTGGCAGGAGTGCTTTCTCTCTCTGTGTGTATCTCTCTGGCAAGTGTGCATGCCCTCTGACAAACTTAAAAAGAAAAAGAACCAAAAAACAGAAAAAGAAGTTGAGATTTACTGCTTAGATAGTGATTATTGGGGAAGGTGGTAATCATGGCTTCCAAACATTTGCTTGTAAAGTAGCCATCTCTGAAATCCTTGGGCAGAAGGCACATCATTCTCAGATGTAGGTAATTCACACTCTTATCTCTCCACCACTTACCACTTTTAGAAAATGCAAGGTTACTGCCTGGACCTCATGACTTGCCAGAGGGGTGAAGGAGAACACCAGGACAATTAGCTGGGTTAATAAGGCGGGGGTTGACACAGGCCAAGGCCCACCAGCAGGCGTGGGTGGGTGATAACAGGAGCAGAACCCCGGCAGTGTCAGGGGTTGCTAATGTGAGGGCGAGGATAGGGAAATAAAGTGCACACTGGTCAAAAGATGACGCTCCTAGTCGTGAGTCTCAAGGAAACATGAGTTGGTATTTTGATTTGCCTGGCAGCTTGACTTCCTATAGTCTCTTCTATAGTTCTAGAAGCTAGCAAGAGAGACAGCTCCACTTCTTACTTGCACTTTTTCTTAGAGTTGCCCACATGCTAGACATAAGTAGAGCAAGAGGTAGCAGGTCTTCAAATGGCTGACTTTTGACCACCTTTAGAAAACATCACTAGAATGGCCATTGCTGCTCCAACCACCCCCCGGACCCTGCCCCCACCTCCTGCCACCACGATTTACATTAAGGAAGAATTCTGGGTTTTAGGAAGGATTGAATACCAGCTTTGTTATCGGTAACCTGTGACTCTGTGCAGAAGTCCTTTATCCTCTGGGGCTCTCATTTCCTTGTCCATTAAATGGGACGGGAATGGGAATGAGAATGAGGTGGGGGCCATCAAGATCTCTTCAGTTATAAGGATATTGCTCTATCAGTTTCATGTTTGCACCTGCCCTTTGCTGTTAAAAGTTACCGGGGCTGGCAGGTGGCATGGTGGCTAAGGGCACTGGACTCCCACATGGGCGACTGCAGTTAGAGTCCAGGACCTGGTGACTTGCTTTCTCACTTTCTTTCTCTCTCTCTCTTTGTCTCTCTCTGGCCAAATTAAAATAAATAAACAAATAAAATAAATAAAGTTAAAAAAAAAGTTACCTATCAGGTGACAGCATGGTGACAACCGTGTCTTAGACCAGGATAGGAGATGAGCCAGACAAAAGGAATTCCAGTTTTGATGTATCTTTGGCTCAGGGGTCATTCAGGATAAAGCAATCAGAGCACACCTGCATTTGCAACAAAACACATCCTCCACCTAAAGCATTGAACATGGAAGTCAAGGAAGCTAAAGAGCTAAATTAAAATAAAAAGTCGAAGATTCTGGGAAGACAGAGAAGAATATTCTAGAACACATCATGACTGTCCTCAGGTTGGTTCTAGGTTATTGAATTCTCTTGTAAGGATCAGGCCTGCACAATAGACCTAGCAATTCCCAGTTCGATTCCCTACAACTCTCTGAATGGATTGATTGAATCATGAATGTCTAAGCAATCAGTCTTCCATGTTCAGATTTATATATACCTGTGGTTAATACAGTTTTACATCCTCTGTCTACTTTAGATTCAAAGGACAGTAATTTTTAGTATGATCACATCTGGCAAGCACTGTTCTTAAGAAGCTTATAACTAGTAAGAACTATAAGTTTGACAATGACTATTTACATGTTATACAATATACAAACTAATATCTTCTTTATTCTCCCATACTATTTATTTATAATGTATTTTATCCATCACAATGACAATTTTTTAAAATTAAAATACTTAGTGTTGGTGAGA
>NW_006203583.1:478455-511260 GCF_000334495.1 Tupaia belangeri chinensis
CACTTTTGTGGAAGACAGTTTGGCAATAAAAGCCTCAAAAATATGTATACTCATTACAGCTGTTCAACTTACAGAAATTGATCCTATGCTAACGTAAAATATTTATTGAAAAGTGGTCATGATAGCATTGTTTATCATCAGGAGTAAATCGAAACATTTACATGTTCAATGGTGAAGGGCTGGTTAAATTAAATTATAGTATGGATGAGTAACAACCATTAAAAATCACATTATGGAAGAAAAGAATATTTAATGAAATGGGAACGTGTCATTTCTATAAATACATGGAAAAAGGGCAGGTTGTAATAATAGTCCACAAAGGGACCAGAAGTTAGTGTAATGGCTATGTCGCTGGATTCCCATGTAGTTGACAGTGGTTTGAGTCCTGAACCCGGTGGCTTAAAATTCATGCCAGGCACATGTGTGTGCGTACCCAAGATCCTGAGAAGAGTATGGAGAAGAAGGGATTGCGGGTGTGGCCAACCCCCCTGGGGGGATGATTTGTTGCTTTCTGTCTCTTTATCTCTCTCTGTCTGTCTGGCGAGCTCACGTGCCCTATAGCAAAAACCTCTCCAAAAAAAAAAAAAAAAGTCAAGAGAGTTATTGAGTGACCACTATGTTCAGGACACTGTACTGACACTGGGTATAGGGTGGTAAATAAGACAGAACCTAGCCTTTGCGTTTAGTAGGGGTGGGAGGTGCAGATACACTGGAAGATTTTACCCATTAGTAGTAGCAGTGCTGGAGGATATGCCATAGAATGCTATGACCAATGTGGTGAATGTGTTTCAGAAGACAGGAGTGAGATTGGGAATAAATACATGTTTGTAAAAATAAATATGCAAAATACTGTAAAGATATAAGCATTTCAATAAGACTGACAGGTAGACACCAAAACCATATTATCTCCAAATGAAAGTGACACAGATGATTAAGCATTCTTTTCTATGATTTTTTATAATTTCTCAATTTCCTAGAATTAGTATGTATTATAATACACTTATAATAAGAATAAATATGTATAAAAATAAATATATAGGTCTTAGGAAAAGTTGCTAAGTTTTCATAGACTTCATTTTCTTTCGCAAATACCATTTTTCTTTAAGTTTACATCTCTATTTCTACTGACCAGAACCAATAAATAAAATAAACTAACAGAAATAGGTCCTCCACCATGATCAGGGAAAAAATGCTCTCTACATATAGAAGCATACTTTTTGGAACCAATAGATGAAGGCTTTTCTTATAAAAATAAATTCCTGGGTCTGCAAGTGGTGTAGTGGTTAAGGGCGCTGAACTCCCACATGGCTGACTGTGGTTAGAGTCCTGGACCTGGCAGCTCGCTTTCTCACTTTCCCTTTCTCTCTCTCTCACTCTGCCCCTCTCTGGTCAAAGTGAAATAATAAATAAATAAAGTTAAATAATTCTAAAAAAAAATTCCTCTGGGGCCAGCCAGCGTGATGGATAAGACACTAGGCTCCCACATGGCCAACTATGGTTTGAGTCCTAGACTTGGCAGCTTGTTTTCTCACTTTCCGTCTCTCTTTCTCTCTCTCTCTCTCTTTCACCCTGTTTCTCTCTAGTCAAATTAAAATAAATAAGTAAAGAAAGTTAAATAAAATAATTCTAAAAAAAAAAAAAAATTCCCCCAGCAGATAACATGGTGGATAAGGCGTTGGACTCCCACATGACCAACTGTATTTTGAGTCCTGGAGCTGGTACTTTGACATTCATGCTCTGTGTGTGTGTGTGTGTGTGTGTGTGTGTGTGTGTGCTCAAAATCCTAGGAGGAGAATGGAGGAAAAGGGAGTATGGTGTGGCCATCCTTCTGGGGGATGATTTCTCACTTTGCCTCTCACTATCTCTCTCTCTCTGTCTCTCTATGAGCACACATGCCCTATGGAAAACCTATAAATAAATAAATACAAATATACATCCATAAGTAAATTCCCCTGAAAAGGTTACAGAACACTAATGAAAAGCAGGGTACTGCTTATTGTATTTATCTGAGGTCTGCTGATTTGTTTCTCCTAAACCTGATTTGTTTTTCTCAGATTAATTTTTGTTTCTGGATATATCAGCACACAATCTTTATAAGGTTGTGCAAGAAAAGAAACTAGAAATATTTCACCAAGGAGGCTACCTGGCATAGCCTGGCTTGGCCTAGTCTGGCCTGGTGTAGATGCAAGGGTCCTATAACTCTGATCTGCTGACAGGGTCTAGAGGGGATTGTGGGTGACAGCCAGCCTGCTCCCCTTATGAGCCTCTTTTTCTCCTTTTGTCTGTCCTTACCTCCTTCCTTCCTTCCTTCTTTCTTTTCTTTTCTCCCCCCCCCTTTTTTTTTTTTGAGGGGGGGGGGGGTTTTTTTTTTTTTTTTTTTTTTTTTTCTATAGCATGTGGTGTGTGTTCCTGAATCGACAGAGACAGAGAGACAGAAAGTGAGAAGTAATCCCCTCTCCTCCACTCTCTTCTCAGGATCCTGGGCATGCACGCATACACACTTATCATCAGTTTTAAGTCACTGGGTCCAGGATTTGAACCAAGTTGACTACGTGGAAGTCCAGTGATGTAACCATTATGCTATCTGCTGGTCCCTGTCCTTCTTGTTTCTAATGTTTCCCTTTCTCCTACTAACTTTCAACCCTGTCAATCACAGTGAGTATCTCTGTACATCAGCTTTGGTTTTGGTAACTGTTTCTGTGCCTGCATGCCTGTTGGGCCAAAGCTAGTATCACTAGTGACTAGAAAGGATGTTGGCTCCTGATGGAGGGAGAAATGGGGGGAGAAGGAGTTACAATGTGAACATGCCTCACCAAGGGGGTGCTTTCTCCCTCTATTTCTTCCTCCTCTCCCGCTCACCCCCTCCCTGCCCTCTCTCTCTCTCTCTCATGTGTATGTACCCTCTGGAAAATAAAAAATAATAAAAAAAAGAAAGGAAGATCATTAGCAATTAGTTAAGACAGAATTCTCCCAGCTCTGTCGTTGTCATTTGTGGAAACTTAGAATTTGCTTTTGCTGGATCCATAAAAAACCAGAAAACCAATTTACCTGCATATTTTACTATACAGCTGTGATAGGAGGGTGGGAAGACCATAATGTTATTTACATCGGGACTTCCCTGCTTGGCCTCTTTTCCTTTCCTCTTGCAGAAAAATTATGACTTAAGAAGGGATATTCAGGTAGGAAAGTGGTCTATGGTTTAATTCTTCTTCGTTGTAGATATGCTTTTGTTCTGTATGCTCAATGCTATCATACTGCTTAGTTTCTTAGCCAGGGTGATGAGGGCAAGTGTATAAATAAATTGAATATATAACATACGCATATCTATTATACAGTCATTGCTCACTGAATGATGGGAATAGATTCTGAAAAGTGCAGTTAGGTGCTTTTGTGTATGTATGTCATAGTGTTCTTTTTATCTTTTTGTCATAGAATGTTCTTACACAAGAATAGATGTTATAGACTACTATACATCTAGTCTAATATATGCTGGTTCTATATATGCTCTTTATAGAACCAGAACTGGTGTACTGTATGTGGTTCTTGTTGACCAAAAGGTCATTGTGCCATGCATGACTGTGCGTGTGTGTGTGTGTGTTATGTATGTATTGTGTGTGTGCGCGTATGTATATGCCTTCTAACTCTGGTAAAGTGTTTTAAAAATAAACTAATGTGTCCTTCTCATAAATAGCCTGAGGTGATCTTTGTTTACTATTCATTTGATCCAGAGAACACCACAAAATCAAGCAAATCAAGAGGTTCAAACCTTCATGTCCACTTAGCCCATCAAGGGTTATATCCAAAACGCCACTAAGTATCTGAAATAGGTCACATTACAGAAAGGGTTTGTGCAATTCCATTGTTTCAATGGTGGAGTTGGTAGTTGTGCTCAGATCAAGCAGCTGAGCTGGACACGGAGTCAGTGGCTCAAAGGGTGCTGAGTTTTTGCTGCATATGCTTAAAAGTACAAAGAGTAATGCTTAACTTAAGTGTTTAGATGTAGATTCTCTGGCCATTGACCATCTTCAGGTGAACAAGGCACCCAAGATGCATCGTACTTACAGAGCTCATGCTCAGGGTAACCCATGCATGAGCTCTCTCTGCCACATCAAGATGATCCTGATTCCTAACCCAGAAAATGAGGTTGCACAGAAGAAGACATCTCTGAAGAACAAAAACTTATCACATGGAAATAAATTCAACATTAAATAAATACAGATAAAAGACTTTTTAAAAAGCTAAGGCTTGTGAAATATAAACTATTTTTTTTTATTCTTTGGAGAGGTTTTTGCTATAGGGCGCATGCGCTCGCCAGAAAGACAGAGAGAGATAGACAGAAAGCAAGAAATCATCCCCCAGGGTGGATGGCCACGCCGCAATCCCTTCTCCTCCATTCTCCTCTTGGGATTTTTGGCACACACACACATGCGCACAGCGTGAGTTTAAGCCACTGGGTCCAGGACTCAAACCATGGTCAACTACATGGGAGTCCAGCGACATAGCCATTACACTAACTGATGGTGCCTAAAAAGAGCTAAGGCTTGTGAAATATAAACTATTGATTATGTTTACTCCAGAAAGATTAAGGCATTTGCTTATCTCTCCTTTTCTCTGTAGTTTATATACAACTCTCATTAAGAAATTAAAGAAATGATATCCCTGACTTTTTGTCAGAAGCCGTATGTCAAAACCAAAACCTTATATGTCAAAATACAAGCATGAGTAAATTAACCTTGTTTCCGTTTTTATAATACTGATAGCTTTATTTTCTGAGTTTATGTGTTAACAAGTTATAATCCAAGTCACAAAAACGGCATTATTCAGACAACACAAGGTACAAGAATGGGTACTAACTTTAGTCTGCTTTTATTTTGGACTTCTCCCTAATGTATAGTCTCTTACCTTAATTCATCTCCCTTTGTAAACTCTCCGGCTGTTGTCAAATATCTTGTATGTGGGACTCTAAAAGGACTGGCTTGTTGACAGACTTCAAACATTTTCTGGTGACACAGTGACAGACTTGCCATCTCTGCCTGCCAGATAGTGAGTCTCAGGTGCTTTGCAGAGTGGATTAGAACTGCCACATAGATTTTTGTCTCCTCTCTGACTAACCCCATCACACACTAGCTCACTAAACCACTTTGCTTCTTTACCTTCACAAATGTATTGGGAAGAAGGAAGGAGAAGACTCTTTGAGGTGGCTCTTTTCTTCAAGACAGAGAGCTGTCACAAGGACTCCATTATATAAGCATAGAACCACAGTAAAGGTAATCTTCCCATCCTTCTTTCCGAGTTCAGGAATATTCTCATGTGAAAAAAAAAAAAGAAAGGTTTTCAGAAATCTGAAAAATGAGCTTAGTGGGGCTGGTGTTTTCTCAATTCCTATATCCCTTCTTAGGAACTTAGAGAATTCCAGTTTTAATTTGGATAAAGATAAATCTCAAATATTCAGCTAAGAATTAGTAAGTCCACATTTACTAATGTGGGTAAATTTGTCATTGGGTCTTCTCAAGTGTATGTGTCCAGCCAGGACTGCAAATGACAAAGCAGTGGGAGCAAGACAGAACAATTAGAAAGGTAGAGTAGTAGCATCCTTTCGGGCTTAGTCTCCTCACCATCTTTTCTCATTATTTTAGGCCACAATCACACTTCTGTATTCTGACCTATTTTTTAAAAAGGAAACCATGTTATTCAATTCTGCAAATATTTATTGAGTGTCTAGTATATGTAGGCATTCTTCAGGGGTAAACAGACATATCTCAAGTCGAATAGCGATTGAATCCCTACTGTTGGGGATTGATAATAAACACAATTTCAGATAATGATCATTTCTTTCTTATTTTTAATGGATATAATATACATATTTGTGTGGTACAGTATGGTATTTTGATACATGTATGAAGTATGTAAAATCAAATCAGGATAATTAGCATATCACCTCAAACATTGTCAATTTCTTTGTATTGGGAACATTCAAAATGGTCCTTCCTAACTATCTTAAAATATCAATAAATTAGTGTGAACTCTAATCACCCTACTGTGCTATGCAGCACTAGAATTTATTCCTCCTAAGATAGTGGTAATCTCTATAAAGAAAGTAAAATTGAATCTTTAGAACTATTTAATTTAATTTTTTATTTTTTAAAAATTTGCTATAAGGCACACACCACGCTCACCAAAGAGAGATAGAAAGAGAGAGAGAGACAGAAGACAGACAGACAGACAGAAAGTGAGAAGACAAATCACCAGATCTGAGACTCAAACCGCAGTCGACCATGTAGGAGTTCAGTGTCTCAACCATCACGACATGTACCAGTCCCAAATTGAATCTTTTAATGAAAGGTGACTGGGGCAGAATCTAGTTTATACTGTGTGTTCAATGAAGCTGTTACTGGAAGTTCGAACTGAGATGAGATGACCAGAGACACCTATGCGATGGCCTCTCCTATGGTAGAAGCACACTAGACAGAGGTAACAGCGAGGGTAAGGGCTGTCATGTGGAGCGGTAGAGCAGAAAGAAGGAAAATGAGCCTGGATTATAGCAAGCAAGGAAGGATGAGGAACTGAGGTCAGAAAAAACAGTTATATGCCAGATCAAGTATATCCTTTATCCATGATAAAGACTTTGATTTAATTCTATAGGTAGTATAAAGCCATTAAATATTTATAAGCAAATGGTATATGATCTTATTTTAATTTTAGAAATAAAAAGATGAGATATTCACTTTCAGCCATGAGGCAGCAAGGTAATCTGGAATTACCTTGCCACTATAAATAACTAGAAAACTGGGAAGGAAAAAAGGAAGCAACTACTTTTAGACATTGGACAAGAGGAAGCACAGGACTGTTATTACTGAGAAAATGGAAATAAGGTTTTTCTAGGCTATTTACCAGAGAAAATGCCAGAACTGATTTATAAGGAAGGATAACCCAAGCAACTTCACTAAGATGAGGAGACAGATCAAACTTTTGTGACACTAAGGCAGTAATATATTCATCGGGACAGAATACCTGAAATGAGAGTTTCAGAAATATGCCTAGGATTCCCCTTTAATCTTTGCCAAAATATTAATTGGTGCATATTCTAGGTGAAACTGCTTGACTGGACATGGATGCTTTCTGGGGAAATAAAAATTGTCAGGTAGCCACAGGAAAAGTTATTAGCAGAATACCCACAGTGCCTATGAGTATTTCAATTCCCTTAAGCCAAAGTAGAAAGAACTTATTGATTACGTGGGCATTCAGTAGGAATCTCAGAAGGCCCATGTCATAGAGGCAGGGTTAAACCTGTGTAAAATAAAGGTTATTTGAGAATGCCATGAAAAGGAACAAAATAATCTGCAAGTTACCAGTCAAAAACGTTCCCACTTTTTAAAAGGAATTTTAAAAATAATTACACACATGCACCTGCATACACACACACACACACACACACACACAGTAGGAAATTAGCCTTATAAACAAGAAAAAAAAAACCAGTAGAAACAGATGTAGAATAACAAAGATGTTTACAACATAAGTAAAGGGTATTTAAAAAGCCATTATATAAATTTTTAAGTATGTAAAGGAAAATATGCACAAAATGAGGAAGGAAAATGAAAGACATTTTTTGAAAAAGACCCAGTGGAAATTAGAGAAAGAAAAAAAAAATGAAGTATTTGAATTAAAAAAAAAACTAGATAGGATTAACAGTATATTAGACTTGTGATGCAACGTGAAGGAACTAGAAGACATAGAACTAGAAAAACATTCACACAAAAGCACAAGGAGCAAACAACAACAAAAAATATGAAAAGTTTTATTAACTTACAGGATAACAGTCAGTACAATTTGTACGTATTGGGCCATCGGGAAAGTCATGATGCATTTTTGCATAGAAGATATGTCATGAGTTTTCCAACAACCTAGTATTTGGAGACTCAGAAGAGAGAAGTAAATAAAAAAAAATATATGAAGAACGAATGTCTAAGATAGAATTTCATATCAGATGAAAACTACATGAAACTGTTTAATGAAAATAATTTATAAAAACTGTAAATCTATAGACTTAAGAAGTCCAGTAAGCCCAAATGAAAAAAAAAAAAAAAAGAAAAAAAAAGAAAAAAGAAGAAAACTACAATAAGGCATGGTAGAGTGAAATTGCTGAAAACTAATGATAAGGAGAAAAATCTTAAAAACAGCCAGAGGAAAAAAGATACTTCTCATCAGGAAGTATGCAAGTCAGTAGAAAAGGACCAATGTCTTTAAAATACAGGCAGTCCTACTTAATGACCCACTTCTATTTCTGTGAGTAGATCATTGAGGAAATTGGTTGATAAGTGAAGAACTGAAAGACTGATACCTTGTGATGTGTTGTGGAAATGAGAGGATATATTTTTCAACAAGTATCACACCAGAATGATGTAATTCTATTCATACAAAAAGCATATATTAGATAAGTTTCCAAGTTTTTGTTTCTAACAAAACATACCACAACACAATAAACAAGTTTGTCATAATTGTTTTTACTTATTCTGAGTACTACTATTGGTGCACAGTAAAATAAAAATTTATGAATAAAATACATGGTCTTGTATGTTTGTGACTTCTTCATGTAGGCACTAACTGTAGGAACAAAAGGAAGACTAAGAAAGGGGATTTCTGAGACACACAGACTGAGAAAAGCTCACACCAGAGAACTGGTTGTAAATTGAAGTAGTCATTAAACAGGTAGGTGTTAATTTAAGTGAGAAGTGGCCATACTGGGAAAAGAAATCCCAGAGCCCTCAAATTATGATTTCTTTACCCATGGGGACCAGCAGGTGGCATGGTGGTTAAGGCCCTGGACACTACCATGTGGCCGACCATGGTTCAAGTTCTGGAACTGGCAGCTTGCTTTCTCACTGTCTTTCTCTCTCTCTCTGTTTCTCTCTGGTCAAATTAAAATAAATGAATGAATAAATAAAATTAAGTAAAACCATTCTAAAAAAATTTCTGCAACCAGCAATAAGATCCTTTAAATATGAAGACAAAATAAGACATTCAGAGGAACAAAACCTGAGGTAAGTAGTGAATGATATATTTGTATTTATGAAATATTAAAGTTTTTAGGCAAAAAGAAAATATTAGGTCATTGTATTTTTCTGTGCAAAACTGTCTGAAGACTTTCCTGACCACCCAATAGTACTATTTGGATCTAAACAATGAAATGAAGACCATCAAACATAGTAAATTTGTGGAAATTCATAAACATGGCTAAATATCTTCAAAAATTATTAGCTGTCTATGCAAAAATAACAGTAATGCATTGTGGGATTTATAATATATTAAAGGAAGGTATGTGATACCCTAAGATTGAGGAGAAGGATAAAATTTGCTGTTGTTAATTTCATATACTGTCAGTGTAGTTCTATTAAATATTTGGAAGAATAATCTGTAAATCCTAGAGAAACCATCAAAACGATGACAAATAATATGCACATAAGTCAATGGTGGAAGTAATGCAGAATTACTAGAACAGTAACTTTTTTTTTCTTTTTTTTTTTGAGAGGTTTTTGCTATAGGGCATGTGCGCTCGCCAGACAGACAGAGAGAGACAGAGAGACAGAAAGCGAGAAATCCCCCCCCCCCACAGGGGGATGACCATGCCGCAATCCCTTCTCCTCCATTCTCCTTTCGGGATCTTGGGCACGCATGCACACGCGCCCGGCGTGAGTTTCAGCCACCGGGTCCGGGACTCGAACCGCAGTTGACTACATGGGAGTCCAGCAACATAGCCATTACACTAACTGCTGGTCCCTAGAACAGTAACTTTAAGAAAAGGTAAGGGTGGGGGCCAGCAGTTGGCATAATGGTTACATCACTGGGCTCCCACATAGTTGAGCTGATCTGGGCCCTGGATCCGCTGGCTTAAAACTCATGCCGGGTTTATGTTTGTATATGCCCAAAGTCCTGAGAGGATAATGGAGAAGGGATTGCAGCATGGCCAGTCCCCCAGGGGGGGAAATGTCTCTGTCTATCTCCCTGGTGAGCATATACGCCCTATAGCAAAAATCTCTTAAAAAAGAAAAAAAAAAGAAAAAAGAAAAAGAAAGAAAAAGAAAAGGCAAGGATAAAAAAAAGGAACAAAGAATAGCTGTAAAAAAAAAAAAAAAAAAGAAAATAGGGGCCGGCAGTTGGCATGATGGTTGAGGCACTGGACTTCTACTTGGCTGGCCATGGTTTGTGTCCTGGACCTGGCATCTTGAAAATCACCCAGGAATGTTTGTGTGTGTGCCCAAAATCTCTAGAGGAAAAATGGAAGAGAAGGGATTGTGGTGTGGCCACCCACCTAGGGGATGATTTCTCACTTTCTCTCTCACTGTCTCTTTCTCACATTGGTGAGCACATACGCTCTATGGCAAAAGTTTTTAAAGAAATAGAAAACAAAAAGCAAAATGATAGATTTTTGAGCCATACATATTATAAATAATAGTAAATGCAGTAGGCCTAAACATTCCATTGAAAGCACATATTGTCAAATTAGAAAAAAAACAAGACCTAACTATATGTAATTTATAACAAACATTTTAATTTAAAAAACATACATAGGTTAGAAATAGGGTTTAAATGAGATACAAGTGTTAATCAAAATAAATATGAATAGACTATATTAATGTTAGGCAAAATAGACTTTGGGATGAGGAATGTTATTATGCAGGAAAAAGCATTTCATAATGAAACAAGAGCCATTTTTTTCAAGGAGATGTAAAACTCTTGAATGTATTAATATGTACACCTAGTCACAAAGAACAAAATCCATGAAGTAAACACTGATAGAACTGACAGATATTGATGGAAGAGATAACTTTTTAAAAACTACATTTATAGGTGGTTATTTCAATACTTTTCTTTCAGTCATTTACAGGACAAATATGACAAAAACATATTAGATATAGATGACTTGGACAATATTCTCTGTGAACTTGTTCTATTGACTTTTTTCCCCTAATTTTTGCTATAGGGCATGTGTGCTGGCAAGAAAGAGAGAGAGAGAGAAAGAGCAAAAGTGAGAAAGGACTTCAGCGGGAATGGCCATGCAATCCCTTCCCCTCTGGTCTCTTCTCAGGATTTTGGGCACACACACACACACACACACACACACACACACACACACATGCATGCCTTTCAAGCTGCTGGGTCCAGGACTTGAGCCACACAAGTGGTTTTGTGGGATCCAGACACCTCAGCCAGCGTGCTTTTGGCTGGCCCTGTTCTCAACAAATTTTACAGAATATCCCACTGGACAGGAGAGAGAATATATATTATTTCCTAGTCCATATGTTATATTTATCAAGACAGACAATGTTATGGGCTTGAAACAAGCCTCATAAATTTAAACTGATTTAAATTTAATAAAATGTGTCTGTGATCACATCAGCATTAAATAGAATGAACTCTATGTGGAAAATACCCAAATATTGGAAATTAAACAAGAAACTTCTGAATAATACATGGGTCATAGAAAAAAATTACAAGGGTCTTTAGGAACTATTATAGATTGGGTTAAAATGAAAAACATGTTAAAATTTGTTCAACGCAATTAATGCAACACTTAAAGGAATAGTTATAGAATGAAAACATTACATTTGAAAAGAAGCTAGGTCAACAGTCAATGATCTAAGCTTCTCCCTTATGAATCTAAAAAATTAATAACAGTACAAACCTAGAATAAATAAAAGGAAAAATGATAAATAGAGAAAATCAACTAAATAGAATATAGACAAATGAGGGGCTGGCAGGTGACATGGTGGTTAAGGGTGCTGAATTCCCACATGTCTGACTGCGGTTCAAGTCCTGGACTGGGAGGCTTGCTTTCTCATTTTCCTTCTCTCTGTTTCTCTCTCTCACTCTGTCCCCTTTCTGGTCAAATTAAAATAAATAAATTAATTCTTTTAAAAAATAATATAGCAAATGAAAGAGAATATCAATGGGACCAACAAGTGGCATGGTAGTTAAGAGTGCTGGACTCCCACATGGCCAACTATGTTTCAAGTCCTGAACCTGGCAGCCTGCTTTCTCACTTTCTCTCTCTCTCTCTCTTGCCCACTCTGTTCCTTCTGGTCAAATTTAAATAAATAAATAAATAAAGTTAAAATAAAATAATTCTTAAAAAAAAAAAGAGAAATTAGTGATACCCAAATATAGATCAATGAAAATTGATCTTTAATGTTATTAACCTTGATTTTTAATTGATCTTGATCAGTGATAATAAAAGTTCAACGATCAATTGATAAGCCTCTAGCAACACTAAGAATTAAAGGAATAGAATATAAATTACCATTTTAAATTTCATCAGACATGAAAGTGGGACAGAACTATACATCATACAGAAACTAAAAGACAAATGTTATACTGACTTTTATTCCAAAAAATTTGACAATTTAGGTAAGCAGACAAATTCCTTGAAAAATGCAGTACTATTAGAATTTTCTAAACAAGAAAAGATAACCTGAATAACTGAATAACTATCAAATGAATTGATAGGCAAAACTCTTCTCACAAACATAATGGCGGGTCCAGATGATTTCACTGGTGCATTCTACCAAATATATGAAGCAAAAATAATATAAATTCTACACAAAGAAGAGGAAATGATTTCTAACTCATAATCAGCATTCCTTGTGTATATTTATAAAACAAGATTTTACAAGAATACTGTATGCCAATATTCCTCATGAACATATAAGCAAAAATCTTCAACATAATATTAATGAATATAAATTCAGTAAGATATAAAAAAGCAAGATATATAAATAGCATTTCCTGGAGACATTTATCCCAGTAGTGCTATGTTGGTTTTACATCTGAAAATTAATCTACTTCATTATATTAACAGGATATATAGAGAAAGAGACTCAGATGGTCATCTCCATCAATAAATTCAAGAAAAATATTATCAAAAATTTAATACTCATATATGATAAGAACTCTCAACAAACTAAAAATAGAAGGGAACTTCTTAAATGTGATAAAGATATTTGTGAAAACCTACAGCTGATATCATACTTAATCGTGAAAGATGGAATAGTTCCCCTGAAATTGGGACCAAGGCAAAGATGCTGACTTTGCCACTTTTACTCAGGACTGTATTAGGGGTATAACATATGGAATAAGATATGAAAAAGAAATAGAAGGCACACTGATCAGAAAGGAAGATGCGAAACTATTTTCCTTCACATATGACATCATCTTCTACGTAGGATATCTAAGTAATTGACATAAAATCACCAAAACTTACATAAATTTAGGAAGGTCTCAGGACATGAGGCCAATAAACAAAAATCAACTGTGTTTTTATTTATTAGTAAAGAATTACTAACTTTAAAATATTTAAATAAGATACTATTTTTAGCAGCATCAAAACCATGAAATAGTTAGGGATAAATATAACAAAACATATTTAAGACTTCTGCACTAAAAACTATGAAGCATTGCTAAAAAAAAATGAAAGACATAAAGAGAAAAATACACTGTGCTCATTGATCAAAAGAGTTAGCTTTTTTAAGATTTTAATTTTCTTGACTTTAAGACTGATCTAAATCCCAGTAAAAATTTTAGTGCCCCCCCCCTTTGGATAGAGATTGATGTCATTATAGAAAGTTTATAGAAATACAAAAGACTTAGGATTGTCAATGCAATGTTTTTTAAGAGAGTTTTTTGCTATAGAGTGTATGTGCTTTGCCAAGAGAGACAGAAAGCGAGAACTCAGCCCCCAGGGAAGATGGCCATCCCTCAATCCCTTCTCCTTATTCTCTCGGTTTCTTGGGCATGCATGCACGCATGCACGCACATGCACCTGGCATGAGTTTTGGGCCGCTGAGACCAGGATTCAAACTGCAGTTAACTATGTGGGAGTCCACGTAACCATTATACCATCTGCTGGGTGACTGTGCATGCATGCCCAAAATCCTGAGAGAAAAATGGAGGAGAAGGGATTGAGGCGTAGTCTTCGCCCTTTGGGGATGATTTCTCACTTTCTGTCACTCTGGCAAGTGCATGTGCCCTACTGCAAAAATCTTTCTTAAAAAAAAAAAAGTCAAGGACTTGCACTACTTTATTTAAAAGGTACTATAAAAACGCAATAATAAAGGTAGTGTGGTTTGGCATAAGGACAGACTTAGATCAATGAAACAGAATGGGATTCAAAAGTGGACCTACACTTACATGCTTAAGTGACTTTCAGTGACCATGCTAGAGTAATTCAATGGAGAAAGACTTTTCGATTAACAGTACTAGAACAATTATGTATCCATAGGAGCACTGATCCTCAACCCTTTGAAGAAGTATCTTTAAGGAATTGAAACTAGTAATTGTATTTGTAGAATTGAAATTTTATGTTATGGGGTTGGCAGGTGGCATAGTGGTTAAGGGCACTGGACTCTCACAAGGCCAATCATGATTTGAGTCCCAGACCGGGTGGCTTGCTTTCTCACTTCCCCTTTCTCTCTCTTTCTCTCTCTTGCTTTGTCCCTCTCTGGTCAAATTAAAATAAAGTAAAAAAAAAAAAAAAACATTTTAAAAAAGCAATTTTAGTTTATGTACTTTGGAATATCATTTATGTATGCAAGATTGGAGCTCCAGTCATCAAATCAATAATCAAAGAAAATGTTTTGTCTCTATATCAAACTATTAGCAAATATATGCACATTTATACGTTTCTGTATTTTAGCTCAAAGTAAGATGTGTAAAGAATAAATATTTTTTGCTTAACTAGAGTTTTCTGTTTATCCAGATCGTAGTGTCTTTGTGTTGTTGTTATGAGACTTAACAGAAGCATCGTGAAATGCTTGGCACAAAGCATGTTCTCAATCAGCAGATTTTTAGAATGACCTCACACATTCATTTTTACATACAAAAAAATACGTCATGAGTTTTCTGACAACCCAATAGATTGCTAAGTGTGTGGATTCTGTGCTATGTTTTTTTGTAACCCTTACCACCATATTGTAGTGGCTGGTATGTTTAGAACTTTGATCACTTCTTAACTGAAAGGGTAGAACTACCTTATAAGTGCAAGAGATAAAACTACAGTAATAAGGGTAATTTGTTTTGGGCCTAAGGACAGACATAGAGATAACCTTTAAGAAACTTACAGATGCCTTTCAGAATCTGTTAGTCATCTCCTTTGACTAAATGTGTTAGACGAGTGGGACCATGATTTTTAACCGAATAGTTTGCCTGTGTGACTCTATCACTTTTTCATAGTTTCCTCCCTTTCTTTTTGCACATCTAAATTCCCTTCAAAGCACCTGTATTCAAAATTCATAGGACTGTAAGTGCAGCCCTTTAGGAAATATTTATAGTACATAAAGCAGAAAAGGGAGAGCAAATTAACTAGTTTTGAGTCTAATTTCTTGATCTCTATTTGTCTTGTTACCTAATATATGTTAATATTAGGACATATTTCATGGTTGGGGTTGAGGATATTTATGGCCAGTTCCTTACTGCTTCATTGCTTCTAATATTTATTCTGTGTAGTGGAGAAAGTTAGGAATGTTTAGAAGTTTTTAAAACTCCCAAGGAATATACCTCTTTCTTTCTTTTCTTTTTTTTTTTTTGGAGAGGTTTTTGCTATAGGGCGCATGCGCTCGCCAGACAGACAGAGAGACAGAAAGTGAGAAATCACCCCCCAGGGGGATGGCCACGCCGCAATCCCTTCTCCTCCATTCTTCTCTTGGGATCTTGGGCATGCACGCACATGTGCCTGGCGTGAGTTTTAAGCCACCGGGTCCAGGACGTGAACCATGGTCGACTACGTGGGAGTCCAGCGACATAGCCATTATGCTAACTGCTGGTCCCTATACCTCTTTCATTTTAAATTTGGTTGGTTGAAAATATTTCTCCTTGGATAGGAAAGTAGTCCTAAATTTCTTGTAAATTCAGTAGTTCCCTAGATGTAAAGTGTCTGAAGATGGTAACCATACCTTATTCAATTATGTATGGCTCCAAAGGAGCATTTCACAGTGCCTCATAGTGAATTTTTCCTGAATGACCAAATGATCAAAGTTATTATACATGAGGCTAGTACTGATCCCTGGCAAATGGTAAAATAGGGCACATCTGTTTTAGGCTTCTTCCTACCTTTTTATGTAGCACTCTGCCTTCCACCTTCTTCCCCAGCAGCAGTCCTTTCTATTGCTCAGTGGTCCATTAACTAATCCACAAGTACTGTTCCTCAAGTTGGCCTTCCTGACAGTGTACTTTCATATATTTCCATCTTAATTATGATCTCTTAAAGGCAGACAGATGTGTTTCACGACTCGAGTTTGGGGCCAGAAATCACCTCCGTTATGTGTACGGTGTATTTATCGTGTATGGCGCATGTGAAGTGTCCATAAATGATGAGCAGAGCTCCCCATCCTGGGACCTACTTTTACTTTACTGCTTGATGTCAGAGGACGAGAATGACTTTGCCTGAGAGTTGGAGAAACTCCACATAAGCGATGACATGTGAGCTGAACCCACAGTGATAAATAAGGAGTTTTTCCACTTGGGAGATGATTTTGGGTAAGGGACCTGGTGGAGAAAGAGGAGCAGTAAGAAAATCCTGTAAAAAAGTGGAACAGCATTGGCAGAGGTACAGAGATGAAAGAGCAGAGTGTATTTTAGGAACATTGACTAGTTCTGGGTAAATGGAACAAATATTGCATGGCAGGAGGTGGAAGGCAATTGGAAAGAAAAATAAGGAAAGAAAACTGGAGCAGACAGTGAAGGACTACGCATGTGACTCAAAGGAGTTTGACCCTCATCATGTGGGCAATATAATTTAAGAGGGGGGAAAAGCAAATCCCTGTTTTAGGAAGCTTTCTCTGGTGGCAGTGTGGAGCGTGGATTTTGTGGGCAGGGGGACTAGTTACCAGGCTGCTACAGTAATCCCCGCCATGGGAATAAAGAGAAAGGACATTGCCTTTTAGATGGGTGAAAGGTGAAGTGGACAGCATATGGTGACCAAGCTCTCCCTTGCTTTTCATTAATTCAACCTACACTTTTGTGGCCCTCTAATGTAGGCCAAGCATTGTGCTAAATGCTTAAAAAAATAATTAGGACATGGTTCCTTCACGTAATAAGCTCCAAGTTTAGTAAGGAAGGTTGACATTTAGCAATTAAAATGCAATGCAATGAGTAGTATTACAGGGGCTGAGCAATGTGTGCCATCAATACAGAGAGAAAAAGTTTCCAGGAAGCTCCATGAGGATAAGTTCAGTGTTTCCTCACGTCGCTGGCACTCAGGTGGTTAGGAAAACTATTAGATGCCTAATAAGTATCTAATGGGCAGGACCAGCACTGTTTAGCAACCTCTAGTATGAGAGAGAGCCCTCCATGATACAGAGTTGTCCACTCAAAAGGCCAACTGCTCTGCTGGCATGAAACACTGAGGGAGGGAGGAGCTTGGACCAGTACCTGGGATTGAGGTGTCATGATGGTTCTGTCTTTGGTAAAAAGTTGAGGGCTGTCAGTCTTTTTTTTTTTTTTAATTTGTTAGTGGGCATGTGCACTAACAGAGAGAGAGAGAGAGGGAGAGCGCCCCCCTCACCACCCCCATGGGGAATGGCCATGCCACAATCCTTTCTCTTCCTTCTCTCTCCTGTTGGGATTTTGGGCACATGTACACACATTCCTGGTGTGTATTTTAAGCCATTGGGTCTGGCCATGTGGTTATCCAGCTGCCTTAACCAACAGGCTATGGGCCAACCCGAGAGCTGGCTCTTTAAGTAATTTTCTCTTCTAAAAAACTATAGCTGACTTTTGGATAGCATGGGTTTGAACTGTGGTCCACTTATATATGGATTTTTTCAATAAGTACTGTCAATGTATTTTCCTTTCCTAATGATTTTCTTTTCTTCTTTTAAGTTTTTCTTTTTCTTCCTTCCTTCCTTTTTTCTCTTTCTTTCTTTCTTTCTTTCTTTCTCTTAACATGAAAGATAAGCATCTTTAATAGGGTCTCATGCCATAATCCTCCCTCTAACCTTAATTACCAGCCAGGATCATGGGCATGTACGCATGGGCTGACCCTGGAACCAAACCTCTTCTATATGGCTTGCAGTATAGTAGACCATTACTGCTGTACCACTGTGGCCAGGCCTGTCTTATGATTCTCTTAATATCGTTTTCTTTTCTCTAACTTACTTAATTGGAAGAATGCAGTATATAATGTATATGACACATAAAATAGATGTTAAATAACTGTTTATGGTATCAGTGAGGCTTCTGGTTAACAGTAGGCTAGTCAACTTTTCGGGGACTCCAAAGTTACTCACAGATTTCTCAACTGTGTAGGCAGGTGGGAAGGGTCAGCATCCCAAACCCCACATTTTTCAAGGGTAAACTCTATTTTTTATCCTCCGCTCTTTGCTCACTCTTTAGTTGCTTCCCTCAATCATATTCCTGGAATTTGTGAAGTAAAGTATAGTGAACGAATGGTTTTAACTATAGAAGATTTGGATTGGAGTTTTGGTTCTTCAGGTTGTAGGAATAATGAGAAATTTGTACTTTCTGTGTTTCCCCAACTCACGTGTGCCTCCTAGACTGAAATATACCTTTTTTAAAAATAAATCCTGCCTTGCCTTGCCTCTAGGCTTGCAATTGTTTGGCATAAAGTTGCATGCAGAGCTTTGCACAAGCGCTCAGACAACCAGGGAATGAATTAGTACCCAGAAATGTGCCTCTGGCATGTATGGCTCTGACGCCTCCCTGGAATGGCCTGTGATCCCAGCATGTTCCCTTTTCTTTCCCACTGGATCTCTGGCTCCTTTAAGAAAGTGAGACCAGTCTCTTTTACATTAGAACATAGAAATGTGTCGCAAATATTATCACACTCATTAAAATTGTCGTAGGTTCTTAATTAAATTATAAACCAATGTCTCATACAAATGTTAAGAATAACAACAAAATGAGGCTATTCTGTAGGCATTCACTGCCCAGACAGTACTCCATTTATGATTTCTTGAGTCATGCTGAATTATCCTCTTTTTATAATTTTAACATCTAGGAGAAACAAAAAAATGGTAACAATTGCCACTACGATACATAAATAAAAATGAATAATTCAGAACGCCTGTCTTATTTTATTCCCCTTTGTCTAACTGTGACTGATATTGGCTTTGCGTTCTGCTTTACAATACTCAGCCAGGTAGGCAGAGGCAAAATCTTGGGTATGAGAATAAAGACAGCATTGTAGCTGTCTGCCTCAGAAGAACCATTCCTGAGCTGCTGGAAACCCGTGGCCCTACGTCAGTTGTCTTTGCTTTGACAGTTTCTTGCTTTGTGTCTATATGTGGGCTACCTCTGCTCTCTGCTTGTCATTGGGTTATTCCTAAGAAGTTAAAAAAGGGACCAGCAGTTAACATAATGGTTATGTTGCTGGACTCCCATGTAGTTGACCGCAGTTCGAGTCCTGTACCTGGTGGCTTAAACTCACGCCGGGCACGAGTGTGTGCGTGCTCAAGATCTCGAGAGGAGAATGGAGGAGAAGGGATTGCAGCGTGGCCATTCCCCCTGGGGGATGATTTCTTGCTTTCTGTCTCTCTGTCTCTCTCTATCTTTCTGGTGAGTGTGCACTCCCTATAGCAAAAACCTCTCCAAAAGAAAAAAAAAAAAGAAGTTTAAAAAAACCCACCAACATTTTTCTAATCAGTAATTCTTAAAGCTCTTCTATATTGTTCCTCTCAACAGTTTTTCTAGCAGATATAGCTGCAGGTTCCTCTCAGGTGGAATGCCTTTGTGCATTGCATGTGTGCTAGGGTTAGTGTCCTAAATTCATTTTGTCAGGTGGGGAAAGAACTGAATACAGGAATGGAATTCCAGGGGTCCCAGCTGCAGTCCCCGGGCTAGTGTGTGGATTGGACTGCCAGGCCAGGAGCCGTTATGATATGCCCTGTCAAGTTCTCAAGCATCTGCTGGCTAACAGCTTCCTGACCTTTGCTTTGCTCCCAGTCAGCAGGCATTGCTCCAGCTCAGCTAGAGTATGCACTGCAGAGCCAGAGTCCAATCCAGTGCACTCCTGCTGGCTATCACTCACCCCTCAGTGTGATCCGAAAAAGAAGTACAAGGAATGCAAAGCTTGCTAAAGAGCCCATGCTTTCTTCGGTTGTAATTTTCTAGAAGACCATTCCCAAACATTTATTCTACTTTCAAAATCATGACCAAGGGATGGAAATTGAGGGGGTAAAAATAACCCAAATCATCAGCTGGCCACTAATGGTAAAGACTAAGGGAGAGCCTCTCAGAAGCTCCAATAGTGACTTACATGTTTTGTGTTTGCACGCTGGCATTCCAGGCAGACAAGACAAAAGAACCCAATGCATGGGATTAGTAGACCTATCTCTAACATAGTTACTTGGTAAGATTTTTATTTTTATGATTTCAAGTATAGGGTTTTTGCCTTTGGTTTTTTGTTTTTTCCTTTCTTTATCATACTCCTCCCAATAAAAGAGGAAGATGCATGTGGATTTTTTTTTTTAATGTCTCTTCTTTAAGGACATTAATATATATTAAGATAACTGGATAAATGCCTGGTTAGGGCCTCACTTTCTCAATATACCCTTTAACCATTTGTGAGGGTGTAGGGGGGTGTGCAATACGGAGGTGGTTGTTGGAGAGAAAAAGGGAGAGATGTTTCAGTTTCCGAGGACCTGGAGGCACAGAGTCTCAGGGAGCTGTTTCCATGGCAGTGCTATGGAAACCAGGTTCTGCTTTCACTTCTTCCCAAAGTGGAATTTCCATGCTTCGTATAGCATGGGCTCCAGAAAGCCTGCTGGCATCTTACTAGAACTGTGACTTTATCATCGTAACATTGTAACCCATTGTTCTGATCTCTCTCTCTTTTTAAATTTTCTATAGAGTGTGTGTGTTTGGCGAATAGAGCTGGAGAGAGAGGAAAAGTGAGAAAGCAACCTTCCCCGAGGGAGATGGCCATGCCACAGTCCCTCTTGAGATTTTGGGCATGTACATACATGCACCTGGTGTGTTTCTCAGTTTGCTTGGGTCTCGGACTGGCACTGCATAGTCGGCCATGTGGGATTCAGCTCCTTAACCACCATGCCACCTGCTGGCCTTGTTCTGGCCTCTTATAAGTGAGGGAGGAAATAGAAAAATATAGGATCTCACTATATACTACTGGTAAAAACATTGAATTTTAAATTTTCTGTGCATTTTCTGGTAGGATAAAGAGAAAGATTGCTTTGACCTTATATAAGTTATTATTTTCATAAGCATCCATCTTTCTGGGAGTCATTTTGTAACACTGTTAAATCCCATGGTATGGTAAGTGTCAGTTCTCTATAAACTATTTGTTTTTATTAATCTGCAGGATCTGTCCTTTAAGGGACATGTCATCTCATGTATTTCACCACATACGGTGGTTTCATCTCTCATAGGACTTGTACACATGTGCTGTCTTTCATGACCAGATGAAAAGCCATGGATGAATCACTGTAAATTCTTCTTCCCTCCGCAAATGCCTCTCAAGAGTGGCATTTGCTAGTGGCAGTAGTTTGTGGCTTCATTTCATACATGGAAGACTGCAGAGGTGTGTGTGTCTGTGTATGTAAGTGCACACACGTGCATACATGTTTGGTCTCCTGACATGTGTTGTTAATTTACACTTGCGATCGTCACTCGTATTCTTTTAAAGGAAAGATGATTGTGTAAGGAATGACGTCAAATGAAAGCCATGAATACATGTACTAGAGGAAACATTACTAAACTCTACAGGCACATTTTTAGAATGGGAGGAAGAAAATATGTGAGTGTTTTAACCCCACCTTTCCACTTCAAAGATAGGGATGGTGGGCTTTTATGAACAACACCAGGCAGGGCTGTTCACAGTGAGTGTCTATTTTGATAGACTTTGAAAATTGGCAATCTTTTTTTTTTCCATTTTTTAAATCTAGTTCTTCTATACTTTAAAAATTGGCAATCTTTTTTTTTTTCCATTTTTTAAATCTAGTTCTTATATAGAAACCTTCCTATGGGCCCTGTATTAGAATTCAAATATATCTTTTCTGTAGTCTCTTAAGTTTCTCTAGTACTTATCATCACATCTTCCTTTTCTAATGACTCCATTTCCCTCCTCAAGAAACAACCTACCTTTAATTATTTTTAATCATTTGCTGTTCAAGGAATCTGTGAATCCCTGGATATTCCCCGATTGTTTTATCATTACGGCATCACAGGTTCCTGTATGTTTTTTATTGCCTGTTTTGAATGAGGTCTTATACCACATGCCGTGCAGGAATGTGTCCTGTCGTGTGTGTTTGAGAAGATTTTGCCTCATGGTTTAATTTCAATACCGAGTTGATCTGAAGAAAGGTACCATGAGTATTGTTTAAACATTTACTGTGTACCTTCCTTTGTCCCTCCTGTAGTCAATATATACTTTGTTTTTCATTCTTCTTTTCATTCATTTAGCCACAGATGGTTCCTATGGACATAACATTGTGCTATGCACTGGCCATACCAAAGGAGCCTAAGATTCTGTACGTGAAATCTGAACCACATTAGATTGCTGATATTGTGCCCATCTTGACCTATAAAGAGGCAATTTTGTGTTTTTAACCTAAGATAAAGGTATAGTGTAAACAAAATCTGGGAAAGCAAGATTGACATTTAAAAGATAGATTTTTAAAAATCAAAGAGATGAAAGGTGAGGGAAGAGCTGAAAATAGGATTCACAAACAAGAACTAAAGAAAATAATCCAGGTTCTCGGACCAGCAGTTAGCGTAATGGCTATGTCACTGGACTCCCATGTAGTTGACAACGGTTCGCGTCCTGGACCTGGCAGCTTAAACTCACACTGGGCGCATGTATGTGCATATGTGCCCAAGATCCCAAGAGGAGAACGGAGGAGAAGGGATTGCAGCGTGGCCATCCACCCTGGGGGGTGATTTCTCGCTTTCTGTCTCTCTGTCTGTCTCTGTCTGTCTGGCAAGCACACTCGCCTTATAGCAAAAAACCTCTCCAAAAAAAAGAAAATAATCCAGGTTCTCTATGTGCCCTAAGGTTGCTATAGTAATCAAGACAGAAGCCACTAGCCACATGTGGCTATTTAAATCTTGATTTAAATTAGTTAAAACCATGCAATATTAAAAATGGAATCCTTGATAGTATGAGTCTTATTTTATTTTCTCAGATGGTATGTGTGCTTGCCAGAGAGAGACAAAGAGACTGAGAGGGAGATGGAGAAAGCACCTCAGATGGGCATGATCATGCTGCTATCCCCTTTCCTTCATTTCTTCATCCTGATTGGGATTTTGAGCATGTACGCACACATGCCTGGTGTGTTTTTTAAGTCTCCAGGGCAGAAATTGAATGCAATTGTTCATGCAGGATCTGGCTCCCTTAACCACTAGACCACGGGGCTAACCCCTGAGCCACATTTTAAATATTTCAAAAGCCACATATGCTATCGGGTTGGACAGCACAGATGTAGAACATTAGTATCTGTAGTCCTATTTGAAATTCCTGCAAGACAGAGAAAAACTTCATCATCAAGAAAAAAATAAGTTAAGGGAACTCAAACTGCCTTATGAAAATCTGAACTGGGAGAAGGTTTAGTGATTGGAAAAGACTGGTTAGTCATTGAAATTCATAGTGTCTCTTAGAGGTTGAGGTTTGTGACTGCTTTGTAACTATTAGTGATCCAGCAAAATTTGTCACAGATCCCAGAACAAGAAGAAATAAATATCCTATTAAATAAACAAGCACTTGTTTCATAGCGAGTCTATCCTTTGCAGGCCATCTTGCCAACCCTAAAGGCTAACTGTGACATTTAAGATGTATCCTGACTCTCTCTCTCCAGCCTCTCTAGCTGGGAATTAATGCATACTAAAATATTCACTAATGAGAATAGTTATCATTTCCCTGCTTTCGCATCTTCTGAAAGAGTTGTGTGCTTTAGGCATTAAGTTTCTAAATCTGAACACTTCCCAGGTTCCTTGGAAACCCAAATATTTAATCTCAACTCTAAATCTCTGCTGTTTCCTCCCTTATAACGTATTATGTATAACTTTTCCTATATCACCCAAAGGAAACCATGCTGGGAAATCCTGAAGTGGCAACACATCGATAATTTTCACCTCTGAGTTATCTTTCACATTGGTCTGAAGGTTCAATTCATGGTGCATGAGAACACATGGACATTGTTAGTCTTGTGATTTTCATATTCCTTTGAAAGGTGAGACTGTTCAGCTTAATGAAAGCAAGACTGAGGGGATAAAAAAAGCATCTTAAAGATAATTTGGTTACCTCTGCAGTGAAATGGAACACATCTTTATTGACATGCACATACTCACTTCAAAAAAGGAACACATTCTACATTGTTCACTACACCTTGTTGAATGAATTAATACTTTGCAGTTGGGTAGGCATGAATCTAAAGTTCTATATAAATGACCTTTGCCAAGTACCTTCATCTTTCTGACCTTTAACTTCTGTATCTGATACAGAACCTTAGAGAATGGTAATTAGGATGCAATGAGGATATGCATAAAGCACATACAATAATAATGTCGGTTATTATTGTTGTTATTATTATTATTATTATTTTCCACTGATGCTGCTGTTGTTATTGGCACCACCAAATATTTTATCCTCACCCTGTTTCCAGTTTCTGTTGTGCAGAGTCCTGGAAGTCCGGTAATGTTTGGGATTCACATCCTTGCCACATGCTTCCTTTGCCATGTGGCTCTCATTTTTGCCACACTCATCTATCCTTTATCATAATTCTGATATTAAGTATTCAATTGAATGACTCTAAATAACTTTATTTCTTGGTATTTACTTTTCTTAATTTCCAGTTTTACATAAAATTATCCAAGACTTCCTAATTACTTACCTCATTGTGGTAGTCTGGATACCAGTTTGTCATGTATTATAAAATGCCTTTACTGATGTATACAATTGTCATTTGTAACGACAAATCCATTATCTTTGCAGTCCCAATGCAAAGGTTTTTCAGAGTTTTATCTTGCATCCGTGAGGGACACCCTGATCAACAGTTCTGATCTTAATATTCATTTTCTTAGTTTCTTCCTTACTTTCATTTCCTTTACACAGTGTGATCTAATCTCCTGCAGATGCCACCAGTTTAATAGAGTGAAGAAAAAGAACCTAAATTCTTTATTTAATTTATACTTTTTATTTGCTGAATTTTATACGATCCTTTATTGAATGCAAAGAACTGTAACAGAATTTTGCTTTTTGAAAATGTTCAAAGTTTAAATAGATGTAGTGAAAGATGAGACATTGAAAAGTGGAAAAAAAGATAGGTGCAGATGAAAATAGAGGTTGGGGAGAATAAGTAGTAGGAAATGCTAATATAACAGGCAAATAAAATTAAGTCCAAATACCTTATCCCAGCAGTGATTTTAGTCAACATTTTACCAAGAATTTTGTTCCCACAGAGAGGAAAACACATGCTAACATTTTCTTACAGTTTCTTTTTTTGGACATACCCTTAAAAGTGGTACTACATCATGTCTTGCACACAGTTTAGAGCTTAGTAAATATTTGTTGAATCGATTTTTATGGAGGTTGAATTGATCGATTAATTGAAAAATTTATCCCTGCCTGTGAACAACACTAGATCTTAAGAGTCACAGAACATTTATGCTTTTTATTTATTTTTCCTTTTGACTTCTAGAAAATAGTAACCACTGGTCATAGAGACCTTCAAGAATCTAATGAAGGTTATAGACCCCTTATTCAGACACGTATCCACATACATAATTGTGCATGCAGTTCAGAGAAGATTTAAGGATCCCTTAGGGTCTGTCCATAAATTCTAGATTTAGTCTCCCTACTGCACATTTATTTATTTCCATGGCTGCCTCTTTCATTCTTTTTCTCAATTAAAAGATGACACCTATGACCAATTCCAATCCTAAAATCTTAGTGTAGTTCTGCATTCTTGCTGTCCAGGCGGGCTAGTGTGTTAACTGCCAGACTTTGTAGTTTCATATATTGGGTCACCTGAAAAGTCATGATGCATTTTTGCATAGAAAAACACATCACTACTTTTTTGACAACCCAATAATTAAGCTCTGTCCTACTGGATACAGAAAAATACCTGCTGTATAGCACTTGTGTAAGTAATATTGTGTGGAGTGTCACTGTGCAGCCATACAGATGACCTTCCTTGAGGTTCTGTGATAATCATGACCACATTTTTGGCAAGATTGGGCCATCTGTAAATAGGCTCTGTCCTTGTGGATGAGGAATAGGAAAACAGGAAGGGTTTGGTTTTCATGCTGCTGCCTACTTTGGCATCCTCCTGTCATCGCCCTTCCTACTTATCCATGTCCAGGACCCATTTCACTGACATCAGGTCACTGTTTGGGGCCAGTTACCATAGGTGGCAACAGCTAATGATCAGATAAATGAATTTTGCTACTGGACCTGATAAATTAATCCTTCTCAATGCGACAGGTAGCTAAATGTTTCACTCCTCACTGGTACCTTAATCGAATTTATAGAGTCAGACTTCCAGAACATGTGATAGACTATTATTTGTGAAGATGTATTCAGGGTATTGGGAAGGAGGAGAAAATAGTCTTTCTGTAACCTCTTCTCATACAGCGTAAACAACTGGCCCAAGACTTGGATAAATTGTCAGAAACAAAGAGTGAGTATTATTTTTTGTACTTCTGTTTCTTCTGATTTCACCAAGAGAAATCAACATTTTTTAAAGAGGTTTTTTTACCTTAGGTTTTTTGCTTGCCAGAGGGAGATAGAGAGAGACAGAGAAAGAGACAGTGAGAGGGAAAGTGAGAAATAACCCTCTAGGGAGGAAGGCCATGCTACAATCCCTTCTCCTCCATTCTCCTCCGGGGACCTTGGGCACATGTGCACACATGCCTGGCATGAATTGTAAGTCACTGGTTCCATTACTCGAACTACGGTCTGCCATGTGGGGGTCTAGGGATGTAACCACCACACCATCTGCTGGTCCCAAGAAATCAACATTTTTGTGTGCCTGCTGTGTACCAGCTACTGTAAAGGCATTAAGAGTACAGAAGCTATTAAGAAGGACACAGACGGTCCAGCAGGTGGCATGGTGGTTAAGGTGCTAGACTCCCACATGGCTGAATGCAGTTCAAGTCCCAGTCCTATGGCTTGAAACTGATGATGTGTGTGTGCCCCAAATCTTGAAAGAATGAAGGAGAAGGGATTGCAGCATGGTCATCCCCCCAGGGGGGTGATTTCTCACTTTCTCTCTCCTGTGAGCATATGAGCCCTATGGCAAAAACTCTATTAAAATAAAAAAGGGACACAAAATCTGTGTTTAGTTGCTTATAGTTTAGGGTGGGATATAGAAATACAAATGGATTGTTCATGCAGTAGTAATGGAGTTTATTCCATTTCTCAGGTGTCTGTACTAAGGGAAGAAAGCTGCTGGAAAAATATAATGGCTCCATTCATCAATAATAACACCCTTTAGAATGACCATGTATTCATTCAACTACATTTATTCAACAAATATTTACCGAGTGCCCATTACTGGTTGAACCTTGGGGCTACCGAGTGGGGACAAGACAGACTCTCTGATTTTATGAAACTTATTTTTTTGAGTGGGGAGAGAGAAAATAAAATACACAAAATGTTTTATTTGAGGCAGAAATAAGTACAATGAAAGACATAAGTAGAGACTAAGAGAATGAAGAGTAATAGCAGTTGGGGAGAAGGGCTAGCTGGTTATGTTGCAGAACTCCCACATGGCCAACTGCGGTTCAAGTCCTAGACCTTTGGCTTGAAAATTGCACTGGGCATGTGTGCATGCATGACCAAGATCCCAGGAGGAGAATGGAGGAGAAGAGATTACAGTGTGGCCATCTCCCTGGAGGGTGATTTCTCACTTTCTCTCTCACTGTCTCTGTCTCTCTCTCTCTCTCCAGCAAGCAAACAGATCCTAAGGCAAAAAAACCTCTAAAAAAATAGAGGTTAGGTAGAAAGTTTATTTAAACAGAGTGGATAAGGAAGATCTTTCAGAAGAGATAATATTTGAGTAAAGGCCTGAGGATGGGAATGAATAAGGAGCTTTATAGGTTCAGAGAACAGCAAGCAGAAAAGCCCAGAGACAGGTATAAGTTTGGCAGCTTAAGAAAGAGTCAGAGGAGCATGGTGGGAGATGGGGTCAGGGAGGCAGACTAGGCACCGCAGACCAGGCTAAGATGTCTGGATCCTACTTGATGTGTGTAGAGAGGAATTGAAGGACTTTATGTTTTTACAAAAGGGTGAGTACTCAGAGCGTTGGATGAAGATGAGGTGGTAGGGATAGGGCCACAAAAGTGGATTTAGAGAGGTTTATTGGTTTATTTGGTGTTTATTTAGTACACTGCCACTTGTTCCTGCCTTTGATAACTTGTTTTCTGATGGGCCTTGCTTATTTCTCTCTTCTTTTATTTCCTTAAACTCCTTTTTAACAAAAGCCTTCATGGTGACCATCTCTGAAGCTAATTTTTCATTTTATGATTTTTTAAATACATATGGAAAGTGGTTCTTCTATTAAGATATTAGGATGTTGAGTAATATTATTGAGTAATATTGTCTATCGAGTTAGACACTAGACATACATTATATCTTTTTTTAATCCTCATAAAAAACCTGCAATGAGATTATTATTATTCACATTTTATAAATCAGGGCACTAAGGCTCAGAGAGATGGAGTGCCCTCAGTAACAGCCACACACTTAGTGTGTAGTGCTTGTTCACAGGTCCCTTGGTCTCTAAACCTCTTTGTCTTTCTACCACACCATGCAGTAGAACGGCCTGGTGAGCTGATTTGGGAAATTAGGAAATTTGGTTTTACTTAGACTGGGATTATTCAACAGGTTCTTGGGGGTGTGGGGTGGGGTGGCTTTTCCCCTGGTGATATTTTTGGTTGTCACAACTTGGAATTAGGATGCTTTTGCATCAATAGGGTAGAGGCCAAAGATGCTGCATAGGATGCTGGGATATTTAACAGCATCTCATTTCTAGGTTAAGGGGCTCATTACAGTACTAAAAGGCTAACTGATTGTGTATTATATTTCTGCTTCTTAAACTTCCCATCAGAAAAGCAATCCACAGCTGGGTGGTTTGGTTGAGGTTCTAATTCTAAGACAGTCTTGTTCTGGGAGAAAGAGAGTTATTACATCAAAGAGTTATCTTGCTCAGAATATCAATAGTGCCAGGGTTGAGAAATGCTGTTCAGAGGCATTTTTCTGCATTTGCAGTCAGCCCATCACTTGAATTAGTATACATCTCTCATGTACTGGAGATTATCACCCTGAGTTTGTTTCTTTGCTCTTATTTTAAGAAGTTAGGGTCCAACTAATGAAGACAGACTGCTGTCAGGCTGGTTTTTGCTTTGCTTTGTTTTTGTCAGTGAGTGGTTTTCTCCTGGTGCTATATTTTTCTATTGGTTGATGGTAGTCTGAACTCTGAACCCTAGGACTCAGGAGTTCCTCAGTCATTCTGAACCCTTCTAGCAAAGTCTTGGGGCTTCTGTTGTGAATTTCTCCATTGTCTCATGCTGTACATCTTCTGGGGTAGCTGAGATCAGAGTATCAGCACTGGGGAAAAAACTCTTTTTAGCAGGAAAAATAGAGCAGAGAGAATGGAGGCGCATGGTGGGAGATGAAGTCAGGGAGATGGACAGAATAGGCGCCATAGACCAGGCTAAGATACCTGAATCCTGTTGTATGTGTGTGAAGAAGGAATTGAAGGACTTTCTGTTAACTTCTTTATGCTAACTTCTTTCCCACTTCCAAATACAAAGTGACTCCAGAAGCTATGATTGGGAATATGGTCTAGCTCTTTATCAGCTACCAACCCTTCAAAGTTTTTAGGTGCTGACGCACACTGTAGGAAGAGAGAGATAATCTCTGCTACCCCCAAGTCTCCACCAACAGGAGACATATAATCTTTATGGCTTTCTTAATCCACATGTTAGTATAATCAGAACTGTCAGAATGTATGACCCTATAAAGGTAGCAGGTTCTCCACACATTTGCATTTAACTTTACAGTGCATAATGCCATCCATAGTCATCATTTGTCTCAAGGTCAGGGGGCTCATTTTAGTATTAAAAGGAGATAACTGTTACTGTGCATTATCTTTCTGCTTCTTAAACTTCCCATCAGAGGAGTAGTCCGCAGCTGGGAGTTGGTTGAGGTTCTGATTCTGAGACAGTCTTGCTCTAGAGTAAATGGGCTCAGAAACATGATCAGGGTCCTTGATGTGATGTCCTTCTTTTGGAAACCTCTTGGCACCTTTACTTTCCCTTTGACTTGCCCGACTACAAAAAAAAAAAAAAAAGTGCCTTCTGCTTAATAAAAGTCTGCTTGTAATATCCTGAAACAAGGAGGCTAATCAAAGGCCCTGTTCTGCAGAACAGGGATGCTAAATGACAAGATTAATTTCCGTAATCAAGCAGCTTAATTTGGACATTTTTTCCTCTCTCTGTTACTGATTGAAATTGAGGCAAATTTTGCCGTGGTGAGATTCTATCCTTGCCTAGGAAAGCTTACTTACTGGTACTAGAAGAGGGGGAAGCAAGGTGACTATGGTCAGAGAGATGGGAGGAGATAAGAGGGAGGAGAAGGGCATCACGTGAAGTGAAATGTGAATGAATAAGCTAGTGTAGAAAAGACTTTGGGCTTTCTGTAGGGCCTCTCACATGAAGTGATGTGAAGGACTTTATGCAATTGTTCACACAGCTACCACTCACCACTCCAGAATATTTGCAGGGAAATTAGAGCACAGTAGTCACTTACAGTCATACAGCTGTGGCATGTTTATGCAGTGGATGCCATAGAAATCTTCTGATTCAACTCCTTTTCTCACAATATAGCCCCAGAGATGTTAAGAAACTTGCACCTTGTTTGTTAATACTAAGCAAAGTTCCAAGACAAATTAATTAAGAAGGTTAATCAATCTCATGAGATTTGTAAAAGAATAAAGAGTAACATGATGATGGACCTTACATTTTGTAAAATATTATAATTTACAAGGCACTTTTACTACATTTAAATGGTAGGCTATATTGCTTAAGGTAGGATTTGAACTAAATATTTAATTGTTTTTCTTTAGGAGAGAGAAAGAAAGGTGCGCCCCCACAGGATCTTGACACTAAGATCCATCTCCAACCTCAGCTAGTCTAGATAATAAGAATGCACACATAACTAGCGTATATAGTAAGGTCCTGAGACTTTTACTTCATATACAACTGTGCAAAATATATATATTATTATATATTATGGAAGACTACTCAACCATAAGAAACAATGAGACTCTACCATTTTGTTCAAAATGGAAAAACACAGAAGACTAAATATTAAGTGAAGTGAGCCAGACTTTGAGAGATATACACCATATATCCTTACTCAATATGTACTGAATATCTGCACTCTATTGAAGAAATGGAAAGATCCGAAGATATGATAGCAGAGAGGATAAGTTTAGATACCAGACTGTAAAGGAAGGGAGTAGATGGTAGCAGGTGGATTGAAGGGGAAAATGAAAGAAACATTTAACAGACAAAAGAATGTAAGATTCTCTGTTGAAAAAAAATCTAACTTTTGCTTTATAAGATAACTGTTTGTTGAGCTATCATATGACCCAATAATCCTTCTCCTTGGTATTTACCCAAAGGATAGGAAAATACTTAGTCAGATAGACACTTGCACATTCATGCTTATTGCAGCATTATTCACAATTGCTAGGACATGGAATCAACCTAAGAGTCCAAAAATTGATGACTGAGTTTCACAGTTATAGAAATATTTTACATATATGCTGTGGAATATTTCTCAGTCATAAGAAACAATAAGACCCTATCATTTGATTCAAATTAAATGAATATAGAAGACTTAATGTTGAGCAAAGTGAGTCAGACTTTGAAAGAGACACACTGTATATCCCCACTTAATATGTACCGAATGTCTGCGTGTTATGATAGAAATAGAAAGACCTGAAGATACGATTGTAAAGAGGATAAGTGTAGATCCCAGAGATTGAAAAGAAGGGGAGTGAGTGATAAAGAGTGGGTGGGAGAAGCAAAGGGAAGAAACACTTAACAGACTAAAAAATGTAAAGTTCTCTGTTTTCCCTTGCAGAGATGCAAAGGAAAAGAAAAGCATACTGTAATTTTCACTTTATAAAAAATATAAAACAAACAACATTTAATAGACACAAAAAGTTATCTGTTGATAATGTATATGGTAATGTCTTTGACTTGACTAATATACACTCTATTCATGCTGAGAAAAACCATGTTGTATACTGTAAAGATGTACAGTGATGAAATATAAATACATAAATAAGGAAAAATAAATATAATAAAAATATTATTAAAGACAAAAAACAAATCAAATAAATTAAAGACTTAAACAGAAGTCTGGAAAGTGTAACGCTGCTAGAATAAAATATATGGGAAGACCTTTATAACATTGGTTTTGGACAAAGATTTCATTTTTAGTTTTTTTTGTTTTTTTTTGAGAGATTTTTGCTATGGGGCACGTGTGCTCACCAGACAGACAGAGAGAGAGAGAGAGACAGAAAGCGAGAAATCACCCCCCCCAGGGGGGATGGCCACGCCACAATCCCTTCTCCTCCATTCTCCTCTTGGGATCTTGGGCATGCACACACACGCACCCTGTGTGAGTTTAAGCCACTGGGTCTGGGACTCGAACCGTGGTCGACTACATGGGAGTCCAGCGACATAGCCATTACGCTAATTGCTGGTCCCCCTCATTTTCAGTTTTTTTTTTTTTTTTTGGAGAGATTTTCACTGTAGGGCGCGTGC